>NW_004444013.1:8198144-8241436 GCF_000243295.1 Trichechus manatus latirostris
TCATTTCACCAAAAAAAAAAGGTTGAGAAGTTAGAGGGTTAATATGTTGTGGGGTTGTTAACCAATGTCATAAAACAATATGTGTACTACTGTTTCATAAGAAACTGTTTGTTCTGTAAGCCTTCACCTGAAGTACAATAAAAAAAATTTTAAAAAAATGGCTGCAGACAACGAAAATGATGTTGTGGAAGACAAACTTGAGAAACTTCCCAGAGTGCAGAAAGACAAAAATGATGTGAGACACAAGGCATACTGTGGAGAACAAAGAATGGAAATCGATCATTAGACGGGGATTTTCCTGAAGAAGACAGAAATAACAACCATCAAAGATGTGAGAGAAAATTAACCTAAGGTAAAAACAAGGCCTGAGGCTGTGGAGCTAAGGAGCTTATACTGTTTCTGGCAAAAATAATAGGAAATATTGATACTCTGACATTTCACCAAAAAATCAAACCAGTTGTCACAGAGTCGATACCTGCTCATGGTAACCCCATAGTTGTCAGAAGAGAACTGTGCTCCATGGAGTTTTCAATGGCCGTGACTTTTTGGAAGCAGACTGCCAGGCTTTCTTCCAAGGCACCTGTCAGTGGGTTCGAACCACCAACTTTTTGGTTAGTAGTCAACACTTAACTATTTGTACCACTCAGGGATCCTTAGACATTTCATAGTGCCCTTTTAAATAAATTTTAAGAATAACTACAAATTTCTCAAAGTAAATAATGATACCTACCTGCGATGTGATGGATCACTTTTCTATGGACTTTCTCACCATGGTCTTGTGGCTCCCGCCCGAGAGATTGGGTGGGACCATGCAAATAAGTTAATCATGGCCCACCAACAGGATTGGTCAGTTTTGCTTTAAAAGAAGAGCCAATTCCAGAGCAGAGAGAGGTTCTGAGAAAGTTGAGTGCCTTTGGGCTGAGGCTTACTGGCAGAGCGGGGTGCCTCTGGGCATTTATTGGCAGAGCTAAAAGCTTTTTAATACTTGCCTGAGCAGGGCAGAGGCCGAGGGGCCAGGGAGAAGCTTGCCTGTGAGCACAGCTGGGAAGAAGCTGTTCTGATGGAAGAACTGTATCCTGAGCGTTCCTCAACCTGAATTGTAACGTGTTACTTCCCTAATAAACCCCATAATTGTCAGTATTGTCTGTGAGTTCTGTGTGGGCATTGCAATGAATTATCAAACCCAGCAGAGAAGTAGAGAGTGCCATGGGAGGGACGGTTGGTGTCAGAATTGGTAAAGATGGTGGAGAGAGGAGGCATGTCCAACCTCCGCCTCACAGGAATCAGCCTTGGGCTGTTGACCTTGATTCTCCTTTCCCCTTGTGAAGAGAGAGGAGATCAGATGCTGACCCCACACGGTTTTTACACCACCTCACAGAGGTCTTGCAAAGTTCAATGAGTTAATGAATATAAAATGGTTGCGTGGTGCCTGACATATGAAAAGTGCTCAGTACATGTTATTGTCAAGAGTCTATCATCATTATGAGTTAAACAGCAAGCAACCTACAAAGGCACAGAAATCTAGCTGGTTACACATTTGCCCCAACACTAAATGTCAACGGCAAAAGAGCAAGGTCTTGAGAGCTCTTGTGAGTCAAGAGTTCTCCACCCACTCAAGCATGCCTCCTGCATGAACGGAGCAGAAACATAAAAACCACATACCCTTTCAGGAAACAAAAACGTTTGAAGATAGAAACAGGATAACACAAAGATGATACGCCCACAGGTATGACTTTGAGGACAGAGAAGCTACATCATGTGCACCGAATCCTCTCTAAAATGTAGAGTTTGGAATAATTGCTGAAAATATGATTTCAAAATTGAATGCAAAGGCCAAAACAAATTTTAAAAACTCTTTATGTGGAAAAATAATAATAATCATAAAAGGAAAGCAACCATCTGGATCTATAATCCTTTCATTAAATTAACAAAAAACGAAAAACAGAACCAAACCCATTGCGGTTGAGTTGGTTCCGACTCATAGTGACCCTATAGGACAGAGTAGAATCGCCCCACAGAATTTCCAAGGAGCACCTGGTGGATTTGAACTGCCAACCTTTTGGTTAGCAAACGTAGCTCTTAACCACTACGCCACCAGGGTTTCCTAAATTAACAAAGTCAGGAAAAATACAAGAGTGAAAGAGCATGGAGAGTAAAGGCCAATAAATTTCTTGTTGTAGATGGGGCAATCAATAGTTGTTTTCATACTTAGAGGGTAGTGGTACATTGATAATTACAGATTCCACACTTCCTGTAGTTAACCAGTTTAAAAGTAGCCAACCATGTATGCTACAACACGGATGAGCCTTGAAAACACTATGCTGCTTGAAATTAAGTCAGTCCCAAAAGGACAAATACTATATGATTCCATGTATACGAAATATCTAGAATAGGCTAGTGTATACAGGCCTGAGGTTATCAGTGGCTACCAGGTACGAGTGGAAGGGAAGAGAAAGGGGGACTCGTTGCTTAGGGACCACTGAGCTTCTGTTAAGGGTGATGGAAAATTTGTAAATGGATAGTGATGACTGCGGCACAACTTGATGAGAACACTGAATTGCGCATGTGAAGAAAGTTGAAATGGCAAATGTTTTGTTACATACATATTGACTACGATTAAAAAAAAAAAAGTAACCAGGCACTTTTTAAAGAATTTAAACACTTGCACTCAAAATCACTACACAAGAAAAAGGAAATTACATGGATAGAGTCTAAAAAGGGTAAGGAAAGAATCCATTTTAAAACTCTTGTGGGACAAGGTAGGGTATAAAAAGCAAACATTAAAGACTCTCATAAAATAGAAATCATAAAACAAGACATGGAAAGTGCCTAATTTATGCCAAACAATTTAACATCAAAAACTGTTAGAAACACAGAAAATTCAACAGGAATAAAAAAGTTTAAAACACACTATCACTGTATAACAAAGTGAGATGTTTGAAAAATGATGAATACGTAAACCATTTGAAAAATGTTACAGGGTAAATAAAATTACAAGGTAGAAATAATATGTATATGCTTTGTGAAATGTTTACAAAAACTGGGCATAGGTTATAAGAAAAATATCAATAATTCTAAAAAGTAAAAAGTTCACAGTAAACATAACTTGCCAGCTCTTCTTCTCATTATGAAGAATAAAATAAGTGATGTAAGGATTCTTCCAGTCAATAAATTTTAAAAGAACATAAAACCAAAAATAAGTAAAGATGAACAAAATTTTAGAAACTAGAATACAAAGTTAAAGACAAGAAAAGAATTAATTACAAATGGAAAAATAGTATAATTAATAAATAAACCCAAAGCCCATTTTTTGATAAAAGAGAAATCAAAACAAAAAAAAAAAAATCAGAAGAGAAACCACGAATGAACAAAGTCAAAAATAAAAAAGAAACTAGGAAAATAAATATACTTTAAAAAATACGATTCTATTATATACAATCCAACATACATTTCAAAATCTAAATAAGATGAGTAATTTTTCTGGAAAAAAGTTATCAAAATTTAGATCTTGACAGAATGATTCTGAAGTCCATCTGGAAACAAAATGATTACAGTAGACAGAAGAACTTTGTAAAAGAAGATCAGTGAACAGAGATGAAATCATATCATAGAGATACAGTAATTAAAATATTATGGCATTCACGCAAAAATAAACCTACAAATTTTCACACAAAATGCAAAAACCAGTAAAAGAGAGAGATAGATAAAACTAAAGATGGCACTAAAAGTAGGGAGAGGTGAATTTAGTTTAAGATTAAAATAGCATCATAGTATTATTCAATAAATAGCACTGAGAAAATTGTTAACTCTTTTTTAAAAATTATAATCCATATGTCTAATAAAATTCCCTATGAAGCCCTCCAGATGTACAAGATACTGCTAATAAATCTATAGAACATCCCTGGCTAGACTCTAAGTTCCTTGAGGACAAGCAATGAATACTATACTTATTTGATTTTCTTCCTCCACCTAGAAAGCATTCAAAGTAAACATCTCTTGAATGAATGAACAAATGAATGAATGTCTCAGTCAATCCATCACTGTTGAATTTGTTGGGCTGGGTGATTTCCAACTGCAACCTGCCCAACTTGATGCACTTGTGCATTATTCCCTCCTGAGTTGGTTTAGAGAGAAGAAACAGAAACCCCTCCCAGTAGTGAGTTGCAGCTGCCCATGGCATGCAAGGCTCTTTACATGCCTGTTCTCAGATTCATGGAGAACCTGTCCATGTGGCCATACACAGGTAGGAGGTGGCAGCCACTGAGGGGCAGGGTGGAGGGCAGTCATTAGTATGATGGTACCCAGCTAAGGTCCAGGGTAGCTGATCCACAAAGGATGCTGCAGTGCCCATCAGTGTCCAACACATCAAGTCCCTGTGCAACCCTGCCTGTCTTCTGGGGTGAATGAGGGACCCCAAGGAGCAGGGCTTAAGCTGGCTTGACATGAGGCAGCCCCATGAGAATACCAAGTGGCCGACACCTCTCAAACTGGAGCTTCCCGAGAACCAGCCTGCAGTCATCTGAACCGACACAGGCCAGTGGTCTCCACAACTCATCTGCCCAACACCCTTCCTTGCCAGCTCTGCACTCAGAACACATCTGTGCAGCCCCATTCAGAGCCCTGGATGCTGGTAAGAAAGCATGGCCAGTTACAACTCAGTGTGCACTACACAACAATAAAGAACCAGGATGAATCCCAAAACATCTCACAACATAGATGAATCTGGAGGGCATTATGCTGAGTGAAGTAAGTCAATCACGAAAGGACAAATATTGTATGAGACCACTATTATAAAAACTCAAGAAAAGATTTACACACAGAAAAAAAAAAAAAACTTTGATGGTTACAAGGGAGGGGAAAGATGGGGAGGGGAAACCACTAACTAGATAGTAGACAAATGTCAAATTTGGTGAAGGGAAAGACAACACACTGTATAGGAGAAGTCAGCACAAGTTGACCAAGCCAAAGTCATAGAAGATTCCTAGACACATCTAAACACCCTTAGGGATCAAGTTGCTGGGGTTGAGGGCTGGGGGACCATGGTCTCAGGAGACATCTAGGTCAATCGGCATAACATTGTTCATAAAGCAAATGTTCTTTCTACATCCTACTTTGGTGAGTAGTATCTGGGGTTTTAAAAGCTTACTAGCAGCCATCTGAGATACATCTATTGGTCCCATCCACCTAGAGCAAAGGAGAATGAAGAAAACCAAAGGACTAATGGACCCCATGAACCAGAGTCTCCACCAGCCTGAGCCCAGAAAAACTAGATAGTGCCCAGCTCCCATCACCTATCACTCTGACAGGATTACAGCAGAGAGTCCCAGACAGAGCGGGAGATAAATGTAGAACAAAATTCAAATTCACAAAAAAAGACCAGACTTACTGGTCCAACAGAAACTGGAGGAACCCTTGAGACTCTGGCCCCCCAACAGCCTGATATCTCAGAACTGAAGCCACTCCTGAAGCCCACTTTTCAGCTAAAGATTAGACAGGCCTATAAAACAAACAATAACACATGTGAGCAATGTGCTTCTTAGTTCAATCAAGTATCTGAGACCAAGTGGACTTCTCCTGCCCAAAAGCAAGACAAGAAGGCAGGAAGGGTCAGGAAAACTGGACGAATGGACACAGGGACAAGGTGGAAAGGGAAAGGGGGAGAGTGCTGACACATTGTGGGGATTGCAACCAATGTCACAAAACAATTTGGGTATACATTTTTGAGTGAGAAACTAATTTGCACAGTAAACTTTCACCTAAAGCATAATAACATATAAAAAATAATAATACCTCAGTGTGCGCCAGGTAAAAATAAACAGATAAATACATAGAATGAATCTCCTGTCAGAAAATAAATGGCGCTTCTCCAGACCCAGAACCTGAATTATGCTCCTGAAGGGCAAACAGTGTCTCCTGGGCCGCCAGCCTCTGGCCAGAAAGTACAGGCTTCACTCAACCCAGTGTTCCCACGGCTTCCAATGCTAAGGAGGCCCACCCTGAGCTCCAGGGCTGTGAGAATTACTCCCCTCTTATCTCACCTGCCGGATAGGTGCATCTAGGCCTTGCTGGAGCTGCCCTGGGCCTGGTTTGAATAATACCCTAGTGTGCTCAGCTGCTGCCAGCCAACCTTCTGTCAGTTATACAACAAAGAAAAAGGGCCACTGCTCAGAGAAGCCTCAGAGAACTCATCTCCTGGTGATTCATAAAGGTCCCCGGGTGGCGCAAATGGTCTGTGCTCCACTACTAACAAAAGGTTGGCGGTTCAAACCCACCCAGCAGCTCCTCAGAAGAAAGCCCTGGCAATCTGCTTCCATAAAAGATCACAGCCAAGAAAAGCCTATGGAGCAGCTCTACTCTGCAACTCTTGCGGTCGCCATGAGTTGGAATCGACTCGATGGGTTTGGTTGAGTTTGGTTATTCATAGCAAAGCTAGGGCGGGGGGAGTGAGGGAAATGGAAAGCAAGGATTTGTGAAAGCCCCAGATGATTTCGAAACTTCACTTGGTTAGTCATTTCACCCTTGTCAAGAGTTGCTCGAAAGGCACAGACTATGCTACACCTCCTCAGCAGGGCTGCTCAGCAGAGCCCGGCCACAGGAGCCTCCCAACCCCTCCAGCCAGCTGATGTCTGAGCCTGGGGGCCTCTTCCTTGCACCTACTCAAAGTGGAGGCCTGCCCAAATCAATGCACATCCCGCCCTAATCCCAACTCAGAGGACCTCTCCTACAAAACCCGCCCACCAGAGCCTTGCCCTTCTTCAAGGTCACCAGGTTCTGCAGGTCCCCTTTGGAGGGGTCAGGCCCTTCCAGGCTCTATTTTCCACTTCTGTGTCCTGTGTCCACACATGCCAGCTGACAGCCCAGAGATCCAAGGGCCTGCACTTTCCTCCCGGGCCACCAGTCTATCCAGCTGCAGTGAGAAGCCACTGTCCTTAAGAAGGCGGGCTCCACAGATCAGCTAACATCTCCCAGCTGCTCTACTGGAAACAGCCCCCCGCGGCCAGCCAGCAGCCTCTGCAGTGTCACCTTCTCCTTCACATAAATAAGAAAGCAGATAAGTTGGACAAGAGGCAGGAACGCTCTCCAAGGATCCAGCCTCCTTGCTCCCTCATCTCCTCCTAATAAAACCGATGGGCTGCAGGTTGGAAAACAAGTTATGGCCCCACTGGCCCCGAGCCCAGTCTCCCCCCCCCCCCCCCCCCTGTGAGCCGTGACTGTGCACACAAGGCACCGTGGTCTGGACCATTACACTCGAAAGCAAACATGGCGGCCATCTGGGACCATTTTGACTTCTCTGCTTTAGAAAGTAAATTTAAGCTCCACGTTACAAGACGGTGTTACAAGGGATGCAGCCCTGGAAAACAGTCAGGAAAGCTGATTGCAGCTGGGCTTTAGCAGATGCCACATCTAGGCTAAACAGCTGGTCAGATCTGCCTAATTGAACCTCTATTCTGGAAAGAGTTCTTTCCACCTCTTTTTTTTTTTAATTATTTTTTTAATTAGGGGGTTGGTTTACCCAGGATACAATGGAGCATTCTACCACATTCTTTAGGATGGCTTTAGTCACTGTGTTCCCAGTTTTCCTCCCACCCCTAGCCCCTACCATCAACCCCTAGAGCTGGACTTGTTACAACAGGAGCAGAGGCATTTAACATAATTGCTGTCGACTCCCACCTGGACACGGCTTCCAGTACATGGGCACAAATCAGACATGGCCATTAGCAGAGCCTAAACCTCCCCTGCAGCTGGGCCCCACTGTCAGTGACAATATGGTAACATGACAACTTCACTGGTAACAAAGACTCCATACACTGGAAAATACCTCTGAGACAGTCAAAGATGAGCCCTCCATCAGTATCCAAGGAAACCAAAATATTCACCATAGATTTTTCCGGCTACAAGTTATGTCCCACATGAAGAAGTCATTCAGGTGACATTTTCTCTCTGAACTTTTTTCCAAGGCACGAGACAGTTTGACTCAGCCACTACTGCCCATGGCTGGCAAGGGCCTGGTGTTCTCACCTTAGATTCTCAATAGCCACAAATGCCCTCCTTGGGGGGCTAACCACCAAACAGGGCAGGCTCCTTACCGTCGAGCTCCTCCACGGAGATGTTAGCAAGCTGTTCGCTGTCGCTGCCGGCGGACAGAGATCGGTTGAGGTAATTCCCCTTGTACAACAGGCCAGCAGTCACATGGTGGAACGGCATCTTCTCCCTGGTCACAGAGAACAGGGGAGAGAGAAAGACATCATCATTCTTTCCATCCCAGTTCTCAGACAGCAAGAGCTACTGGTAAAATAACAACAATTCTAGAGGGACAGTCAGAAAATTCCCAGTGTCCCAACGGCCTGAGCAATTCCCAAATGACCTCACTTTCTATTCCTTCCTTCACTTCACATGTTCCTTCACTTCTCCCCATTGAACTTCATTTCCCCCCATTTAATTTCATTTGTCTCCATTTGATTAATTAAGGAGTGGTGGTTCAGTGGTAGAATTCTTGCCTTCCATGCAGGAGATCCAGGTTCAATTCCCAGCTAATGCACTTCATGTGCACTCATCACCCGTCTATCAGTGGAAGTTGATGAGTTGCTATGATGCTGAACAGGTTTCAGCGGAGCTTCTAGACTAAAACAGACTAGGAAGAAAGGTCTGGCGATCTACTTACGAAAATCAGCCAATGAAAACCTTACGGATCACAATAGTCCAATCCCCAAGCAGTCATGGGGAAGGCACAGGACCAGGCAGTGTTTCATTCAGTTGTGCATTGGGTCGCCAGAAGTTGGGGGCCAACTCAATGGCAGGTAACAACAAAGAAGAATAAAAGAGCAAGTAAAGAAGAGAAAGGGGAAAGGCAGCTAGAAGGATGGGCCTCTCCACAGCAGGAAGAGCACAGCTCCTGTCCCAACACTCCCCATAGGTTTCTCTGTTATACTGAGCAAGTCCATAGTGGTCCAGGCTCCGTATCCTCATCTAGAAAATGGGGCAAGAGAACTGATAAACCTCTGAGTGGAATTAGGGCCAACAGGGAGGAATGACAGGGAGTCAAATTTTGGCTTCTGATAAAGAATAACTTTCCAGCAGAGCTCTGTGAAGTAAGCTGGGCAGCGAGGAAGGGGGTAATCTCCCCGCCACTGGAAGCATTCAAGCAGAGACTGACAGCCTCCCTGCCTGGGATTCTGTGGGAGAGAAATGACCCCTAGTACTCTTCTCGAACATCCATCATTCTCCATGTAAGCCACTTGTAGAGTCCCTGCCGTGCTAAAGTCTGAGTCCATATGGTAAGCTGGAGGCAGGGCAGGGGCCATGCAGCTGGAGTGGCCCCTCCGCAGCTCTCCTGAGTGACAGGGTATAAGTTTACAGGAAAAGCAGCCAATAGAATGTCAGTCTCTGACTGCTCAGGACATCCCACCTTGCCGACCCTCGGACCACACTTCTCAGAAAGACCCAGATGCAAGCAAATTTCCCCAATCATAGGATGTTGGAGCTGGCAGGCACCGTGGGGCGGGGTCCATCTTGTTTTCCCTGTGACCCCACCGAGTGACAGGCCCACAGAACGGCCCTCCTCCCTCTCCCTTGAGTCTAGAGCACACCAGCACACCCTCGTGTGGGCTGAGAGCTGCTCACTTAGAGGGCAACCAGATGGACTCCTGAACGTTAAGGGGCTTGACCAAGAGCATGAAGTTGGTCAGCGAGAGAATCCATTCTAGAACTCAAACCCCCTAAGAACTATTTCGATGACAAAAGCCGCAGCTAAGCACCAGACGTTTCCACCCGGATGTCAAACTCTCACTTCAAACTCAAGATGTCTAAAAAGGAATTAATTATCTTCCTAAAAAATAGGCCACACTTCCTGATTTCTCTATTTCTATCAAAGGTACTTTTCACTCAACATAACAACTGGGACAACGCTCACAAATGCTCTGGGCCCCAAAAAATCAAACAGATACATGACTGAGACGAGATCCGACTGTCAGCCTCCGAACCATCTTTAGCTCTTCCCACGGCTAACAAATGCACATCCCCAGCCCAACCACAAATGGTATGATGCTAATTACAAAGTAGATAGGCCGATTATAAGGAGTACATCTTCAGCTAATTACAAGTCAGCCTTCCCCCTCCCGACCGAATCTATCCTTGCACATAAATAGAATGCAAGAGTCTTTCTCCGGAAGAACACTTCAATTCACCATCTCCTCCTTTCTCCACCACCACCTGTCTGTCAGTTTGTCTTACTGTAGTGTCGTGTTGCTGTGATGCTATCCCACCGGTATTTCAAATACCAGCAGGATCACCCATGTTTAAGAGGAGCTTCCTGACTAAGACTAGGAAGAAAGGGCTGGTGATCTACTTCTGAACATTAGCCATTAAAAACCTTATGGATCACAACAGAACACTGCTGATTTGCTTTGGATGCATCATCAGAAGGGATCAATTGCTAGAGGAGAATATGCGGTTTGGTGAAGTAGAGGGCCAGCGAGGGTGAGGGAGACCCTCGGTGAGATGGATCGGCACCACAACCACAACAAAGGACTTAAACACGCTGCCAATCGTGAGGATGACACCAGACCGGGCAACGTTTCGTTCTGTTGTATACAAGGTCGCCGTCAGTTGGAGTCGACTCAACATCAACCATCTACCTACCTATCCATCTATCTTTTCTCCAAAGTTCGTTTTCAGACCAAACAGGTTTAAAAGTGAGAGCCAGCCCTATGAATTAGGCGCCCTCCTTTTTCCTTAAGGCCAATGACGATTGCTTGGGGTCATATGCCTCGGTCATTTAAGCATGAACTGATTCATATAAGTCCAGGGAACGAGAGGTCAGAGCAGGCTAGAGCTTCCTCTATGGTTTCAGCTTTTCCTCAGCAGTAGCCCCAGTACCCAACTCAACACACACGCGTTTATTTTAACTACTATCTCCATAAATGTGGGAAGATACCTTCACTGATCTTACATAATTTAGCCACCTAGAGATTGACCTAGTAAGGTCAGTACTGGGGCTAAAAGTATTCCTTCCCATTTCACCCAGAAAATGAGCTCAACTCTCTAGTCTCTCCGCAGTTTGTAGATATCTTCCCATAGTACCGTTCTGAATCCCTGGGTGGTACAGTCAGCGCTAGGCTGCTGACCGAAAGGTTGAAAGTTCAAATCCATCCAGAGGTGACTTGGAAGAAAGCCCTGGCCACCATGAGTCAGAATCAATGTAACAGCAGCTGGTTTTTAATCACCTTTCACTTAGCTGTCTGAAGTTTTAGGTCCGTCATGCAAATTTTTGTAACGAGATTACTCAAGCAAACATCCAACCCACTGAAAACAAGGCCAACGCTACCTACCCCCCATTCAGTATTCAAATAAATGCAGAGAAAACTAGATACAACCGATACACCAATATCATTTGCTTCCAAAACGGCAGCTTACAAAATTAGGTACACATTCAATTCCTTCCAGCCTCTGCACCGAAAAAGCTCAAAGTTTAATGGGAAAGAAAACACGTGTGACTGAACCACCCATACAGACAAATAAAGTCATGCTCAAGAAGTGGAAGAGCTAAAAACAGCTGCTGCAATTAAGGACTAAATTTCACTCCCAGTCGTCTGGGGAAATCCAAGCTTTAAGATTCTCTCCTTGGCTAATACACCAGTTTATCAGCAAAGACAAACACTGTCTTGAAACTATAAGTTACAGAGCATTTTTATATGGATCCTTATATGAAGGGCAATGAGCAAAAAATAAAATGTTTTCAACAGCAAAATTGCCTGATAAGAAATATTATTCAAGTGACTGTCTCCCATGTGAATAATTTTTCTGTGTTTTATGTAAGGCAGTATGGAGTCGTGGTTAAGAACCAGGATTTTCCGGTGAAACAGTGTTAGATTTGAATCCTGTTGTCATCTTGTGCAGTCAAGTCGATTCAAACTCTTGGAGACCCCATGTGTTACAGACTAGAACTGCTCCATACGGTTTTCTTGGCTGTAATCTCTATGGAAGCAGATCGCCAGGACTTTTCTTCCGAGCTGCCGCTGGGTGGGTTCGAACCGCTAACCTTTCGGTTACCAGCCAAGCGCATACTGTGTGTCACACAGGGACCTTGGTTTGAATCCTAGCTCCGCCCTCATTAGCCACGTAGGTAAGTTACTTAACCTCTCTAATCCTCAGTCCTCCTCACTATAAAGACATACTGAAGAGTAATGTTGTAAATATTAAATATGGTATGAAAACACTGGATGTCGCACAAGGCACATCACATCCTAAATGCCCAATAAATGTAATGTGTTATTATTTGCTAAGGGTGACGTGAAGTGGGATGCTGGGGCAAAAGGATGTCCTGGGTGTATTAGGTTGAAGAAGCAATAGTCTGGGTTATGAAGGAGGGGCAGAAAAGGCCTGGGCAGAGAGCAACCTTCAGGGAGAAGCTGGTGTCTCAGTGATCTAGTGCTGCTGTAACAGAAATACCACCAGTGGATGGCTTTAAGGAACAGAAATTTTCGTCACAATTTAGGAAGCCAGAAATCCAAATTCAGGGCGCCGGCTCTAGGGGAAGTCTCTCTCCGTCCGCTCTGGGGGAAAATCCTTGTCTCAGCTTCTCTGGCTTTTCTCTCGTTTCCTTGGCCATCTCCACATGGCGTCTATCTTTCCCCATTCATGCTTGCTTCTCTGTGCCTAATGTGCCCTTTTTACATCTCAAAAGCTATTGGTTTAAGACACACCTCCACTGGTATGGCCTCATTAACATTACAGAGAAAACCTATTCCAAATGGGATGACATCCATATGTATAGGGGTTACGATTCCAACACATATTTGGGGGGGACCCAATTCAGCTGGTTTGTGGGGCACAGCACTATGCTGGGGAGAGCAGGTGTGTAAGCAGGAGTATACGGGGGTCCGCCAGCACTGAGGGGTGTCAGGAAGGGCTGGTTGCATCAGAAAGAGGAGCTACTAGAATGGAAAACACTGAAGACGAAGTGGAGTCTATTTCCTGGCCACCAAGGAGGCTGGTTCCATGGTCACATCAAAGACAAAGTGTCAGGTTAAAAATGAAAGGGTGAGTCTGTCTCCCCATGGTTTAAGGGGTGCTTCCTGTTGCCAGTATGAAGGAACTGGTACCTTTCTTGGCAGAGTAAGAAACTGATCATACTCACCATTTTTAATTTTTTTTTTTAATTTATTGTTTATTGTGGTAAAAGATGTTGTTGTTAGCTGCACTGAGTTACCTCCAACTAGTATCAGAACAAAATGTCATCCGCTCCTACTTGGTATGTTTGAGCCCCTTGTTGCATCATCTTCCAGCACTGTAGTGGACAATGTTCTGTGGTGATCCATAGGATTTTCAATGGCTGATTTTCAGAAGTAGATCAGCAGGCATTTCTTCCTAGTCTGTCTTAGTCTGCAAGCTCCGCTGAAACCTGTCCACCATGGGTGGCCCAGCTGGTATTTGAAATACCAGTGGCACAGGTTCCAGCATCATAGCAACACAGAAGCCATCACAGTATGACAAGCTGACAGACAGGGGTGGTGGTAAAATATATATAACATAAAATTTACCATTTTAACCATTTTTAATTGTAGAAGTTTAGTAGCATTAGTTATATTCACCATGTTATGCAACCATTGCCACCTTCTGTTTTCAGACTTTTTCATCATCCCAAATACAACCTCTGCACCTAGTACGTCCCTCCAGGTTTTTCCTCTACGATACCACAGACCCAGGCACATTGCTGTGTTGTTGTTGTTACTATTGCTGTGTGCTATAGAGTTGATTCCAACTCATAGTGACCCCATGTGACAGAGTAGAACTGCCCCACAGGGTTTTCTAGGCTGTAATTTTTACTGGAGCAGATCACCAAGCCTCTCTCCTGTGGAGCTACTGGGTGGGTTCCAACGGCCAACCTTTGGGTTAGCAGCCGAGTGTTTAACCGTTGCACCACCAGAGCTCCTTCCAAAGAGGGTACCAAATGGTAATTCTTCAGGACCTCTGAAAACAGAACTACTCAAAGTGGGGCCCACAGACCACCGCCAGCCCTCACACTGTTTGTTGCTGGTCGGCGACAAGTACGTACAGAAACTGAGATTGACTCCCGGACACTCTGCTAATCCAGAACAAAAACCCCTCCCAAAGCCCACTCTTCAGACAAAGATTAGACAGGACTATAAAACAAAAAATAATACACGTGAGGAGTGTGCTTCTTAGTTCAATCAGATACATGAGACCAAATGGGCGGCTCCTGTCCAGAGGCAGGATGAGAAGGCAGGAAGGGACAGGAACTGGTTGAATGGACACAGGAAACTCAGGGTGGAAAGGGGGAGTGTGCTGTCACATTGTGGGGACTGCAACCAATGTCACAAAACAATATGTGCATAAATTTTTGTATGAGAAATTTTAAAAAAGGGGGGTGCCTGGGGGGGGAATATATATATATATAAAGGGTCTGTAAGCCTGAGATATGTCTGGCCGATTCCTCCTTCCCTGGTAATCCCACTAAGCCCAGACGCTCAGCAATGAAAGTCAGCCTTCCTTGCACCCTTCATCACCCATGGCTGCTGGCAGACGATTGTCAGCTTTCTAAGCTGAAAGCAAACAGGCTTTCTTGATTAATGACCGCTGATCTGGTAAGACTATGTATACAGAGATTCTATTTCGACCTAGGAGGCTCTTGCACCATATAACGGGCCAATCTACAGACAACAAAGAATTTTTTTAGAGGCAGTGACTGACTTAATGAAGTGCTGTGGTCTACTCCAAAAAGAGATGAATTATAAACAAAAGTCACATATTTAGGACTTATTAATTCTGAATTTGTATTATTGATAAGAACATATTTAGAATTTTACCTTTGCATTATTTTAAAAAGGTTTTTTACTAAGTAAATTTATAAGGTAAACAAGATAACTAGGAAACTGTTTATTAACATTTGAGTATTAAGTGTTTCTAAGGACTTTGGGTGCAACCATTTATAAACAATATATTAATAATACCCATAGATCAGGGGCCCTGGTGGCACAGTGGTTAAGAGTTACGGCTGCTAAATAAAAAGTCCACAATTTGAATCTACCAGTTGCTCCTTGGAAACACTATGGGGCAGTTCTACTCTGTCCTCTAGGATAGCTATGAGTTGGAATTGACAGCAATGGGTTTGTTTTGTTTTTTTTGGATTTGGTTCACCCATAGATCATAATACTTCGATGCACTACTTATAAATCATTCTTAGCTGCTCATTTAAGATATATTACCTCTAAATAATTTTGCTAGCTTCTTTCCAGTTATCCAAAAGTAATAATTAAACTATGTATTATTTGATTCAATAATGTAACAAAATAGCACTTATTGAGTCTCTACTGTTTAGTCAACAAAGATTCACTGTGTGCCTACTATGTGCCAGGCCCTTCTTTAGGCACCGGGGGCAATACTAGTGAACAAGAGAGGCAAAAAGAAAGAAAATCCCTGCCATTGTGGAACTCACGCTGTCCAGAATGCTAGGACTAAAGCAATAAAGAAGTTAGACATGATCCTTGCTTACAGTGTTTAAATCCTAGTGGGGGAAAATGGACAATAAACCAGGACAACAATTTTAAAATAATTGAATTATAATGTAATGTAATATATGGGGTGATGGGATATATGGTGATTCTGAGGTCCACTTTAGATACAATGGCCAGGGAGGATCCCAGGAGAAAATGATGATTTAGCTAAAACATGAAGGATAAGAAGGAGTCAGACATTTAAGGGCCAGGAGAAGGGGGAAAGAGTTGTTCAGGCAATTGACAAGGTAGGGCAGTTTGCTGCTGGAGGAACACAGACACAGCTGCTGAGACTGAAGAGTAGTGTGAGCAACGCTGGAGACACAGGTGGGAACTAGACCACAGACTATGGTGAGGAGTTTGGACTTTATTCTAAGTGCAGCCCAGAGAGTTTTAGGAAAGAGTGGCAGAACCGATTTACACTTGTAAAAAATTATTCTGGCTGCTGGAAAAATAGATGGCAAAGGGACAAGGCATGAGCAGAGGGAGCAGTTTGGGGGCCACTGAGTAGTCAGGGTGAGAACTGAGGGTTAGACCCTGGTGGTGACTATGGAGGTGGAGAGTGGGGAATGGATGGGGATACATTTTGGAGGCTGACTTGAGAGGACTTATTAAAGGATGGAATGGAGCCGGGCAGAGTAAAAGTTATGAACTGACGGAAGTGCCACATACTGAGATGAGAAAGACCAGGGTAGAAATAAGTTTGGCTTGGGGAAAGGGAAGGCTGGCGTGAACAACCCTTTTTGACATGTTAAGTCTCTGGCACCTACTAAGACATCCACATGAAAATGTCAAGCAGCTACTGGGATATATGAGTCTGGGAATCAGGGGCAATATCTAGGTTCAAGGCGTACGGTTGGCAGCCATCAGCAAATGCAATGTGTTTAAAGCCATGGGCTAGGATGATACCACCTTGGGGGACAATGGAGATAGCAAGGAGTCAATTAGTCAACACAACCTTAAAAGAGAAAGAAAAAAATAAACTGAGAGGGAGCATTTCAAAATTTTTATAGCAGTTTATAGCTTTGCCCCCAACATCAAGCACGATTGGTGGACTTGATTTTGGTGTATTTTTGCTTTTGTATTTTTCTGGTAATTCATTACTATTATTATTGTATTTTACAAAAGTATCAGTTGCACAGGTTTCAGGAGAGCCTCCAGACTAAACTGGACTAGGAGGAAAAATCTGGTGATCTACTTCCAAAAATTAGCCAACGAAAACCCGATCGATCATAACAGTCCGATCCTGTTGTACGTGGGGTCACCATGAGTTGGGGGCCAAGTCAATGGCAGCAAACAGCAACAGTCAGTCTGCAAAGGACTGGAACTTACAAGAAATAAAACTAGTCCTTCACCACACACAGCTCGAGAAGCCCTGCTCTAAAGTACTTTATTTACATTGCATAGATTTCCAGTCATGGACCACAGGGAGAGAGAGGGGAGGGGAAATATACAGAAACGCATCTTAACGTGTCCTTGAAAATGTTTCAAAGAACTTAAGACGTTTTAAACATCTTAGATGGACTTCTGAAAGGAGTTGCAGGAATTCCATTGAAGCCTGAGTCTTTGTAGGATGCCTGGAGTGAGCATGGTATCGATCACAGATTTAACAGAGATTCCCAGCCTTCAATTTCCAGACACAAGGGGCATTCTAACAGTGAAAGAACCCAGCCAACCTCAATAGGGCCTTTGCCAGATTCCCCTAAAAACACCCATGAAGGCATACAAAAATAACAATATTCTCAACAGTGCCATGACGCAGTGGTGGTTCGGTGGTAGAATTCTCGTCTTCATGCGGGAGACCTGGCTTCAATTCCTAGCCAATGTACCTCATGCACAGCCACCACCCATCTGTCAGTGGAGGCTT
This sequence comes from Trichechus manatus latirostris, assembly GCF_000243295.1. Classification (NCBI taxonomy): domain Eukaryota; kingdom Metazoa; phylum Chordata; class Mammalia; order Sirenia; family Trichechidae; genus Trichechus; species Trichechus manatus. The sequence continues at coordinate 8,215,524 of NW_004444013.1, forward strand.
GTGTGTTCCTATGATGCCGAACAGATTTCAGCGGCGCTTCCAGAATAATACAGACTGGGAAGAAAGGCTTAGTGATCTACTTCCAAAATGAAAACCCCATGGATCACAATGGTCTGACCTGCAGCTGATCACGGGGATGGCGCAGGACCGGGCACATTCATTCTGTTGTGCGTAGGGTTGCAGCAGCTGACAACAACAACAACTGCACCAATGCCAGGGGTGAAGGAAACATCCACCACGTTAGCAGAGTTAGGATTTGAATGACAAATAATCAGTGCATGCACACGCTTTGAATTCAGAGACAAAATAACAGAACCAGACAGGAAAAGAGTACGAAGAGATCTTTATGCAGCCATACTCATAATACGAGCTAATCACCCTTCAACTATGTCAGAATTGCTTTTTAAAGCTTGTTGTTATTAGCTGCCATCAAGCTGGCTCTGACTCATGGCGGCCTTATGTATAACAGAACAAAACATTGCCCAGTTCCGCACCATCTTCACGATTGTTGGTATGTTTGGGTCCATGGTTGTGGCTGTTGTGTCACTCCGTCTCATGGATGATGTCCCTCCTTTTTGTTGACCCTCTACTTTACCAACCATGATGTCCTTTTCTAACAATTGGTCTTTCCTGATGACATGTCCAAAGTCAGCAAGTCAAAGTCCCACCATCTTCACTTCCAAGGAGCACTCTGGTTGTATTTTTCTAAGACTGATTTGTTTTTTAAAGCAGCCAGGGTCAAATCCTGACCGTCTCACCACTGCTGTGAAGGGGCAACTGCCTTTCTATACCGACTGGGGAACCATACCTCCCAGCAGACAACATGGCTAGAAATGGAAACATACGAGGCATGGGCACTGCACAAGATGTGAAATTAGCTGCAGGCACAGGTGTCACTGAGGAGGACTCTGGGAGCAATGACCTATGAGAATTATGACTTTATATGCATTGCTTCTGATTAAGAAGGAACCATGGAATATTTCAGTGTCCCTGGGTCGTACAAACAGTTAACACACTCAGCTACTACCCAAAAGGATGGAAGTTCGAGTCTACCCAGAGGCGCCTTGGAAGAAAGCCCTAGCGATCTACTCCCCAAAAATCAGCCATTGAAAACCCTATGGGCACAGTTCTACTCTGACACACTTGAGGTCACCATGAGTTGAAGTCAACTTGACAGCAGCTTGGTTTTCATGGAATGCCTCAGATAACCCAGAAATGTGCATCTCCTCCTCAGAGTCCAAGAGCTAAGCTATGGGGACAAGAAGATCCCACCTTACTCCAGTAAAGATGCACTAGTGTCAGCTGGACACTAGGCATTTGGCTAACCAAACCTGTTGTCAATTCCAACTGATAGCGACCCTACAGGACAGAGTAGAACTGCCCCATAGGGTTTCCAAGGAGTGGCTGGTGGATTCAAACTGCTGACCCTTTGGTTAGCAGCCAAGCTCTTAACCACTGTGCCACCAGGGCTCCAGGCATTTGGCTAAGCACTTATCAAACAGTCAGCTTCCCTTGTAGAGCTTCTGCAGGGGCATGCCAATTGGCAAACACCGGGTTTGGGCAGATCTCAAATCAGAGAAGAATGAGTAAGCAGAAAACAACTCAAGTGGGGCTCTGTGTACAAGTTCTGCTCCACCGGCGAAGAGAGCACTTTCAAGAAAAATGAGAGCAGAAGCATTGCGGATAATGATACAAGGAAGAAGAGAATATAACAAAGTTTCTGTTTTATAGAATTCTGTTTTCAGAATCGACTCGAGGGCAATTTTTATGTAGAATATACAGTGCTGTTTTCTATATATTTAACCTTCCATAAATGATATCACACCATACATTGCAATGTGAGCATTTCACTCACATTAGATTTCTGCAATTTATCCAAATCAATACATATCAAAAACCAAACGGACTGCTGTCAAGTCGATTCTGACTCATAGCGATCCTAAAGGACAGAGTAGAACTGACCCATAGGGTTTCCAAGGCTGAACTCTTTACAGAAGCAGTCTGCCACATCTTTCTGCAGCAGAGCAGCTGGTAGGTTCAAACCGCCAACATTTTGGTTCCCAGCCAAGCGCTTAACCACTGTGCCACCAGGATTCCTTTCAATATCTATACACCTACTTAAATAATCTTAACTGCTCCATAATTTTCCATTGTATAAATATATGGCAAATTATTTATCCATTGCCCAAATGACAGAAAAAACACACTGCCATGAATATCTCATGGGTGTCTCTTCCTGTGTATCTGCAGGGATTTCTCTAGAATACATAAGTAGATGAAAAATTAGAGGGTTGTTGAGTATGTGAATCTTCACTTTTACACGGTTTTGCCAAATTGCTCATCTTGCTATGTAACAAATTTGCCCTGAATTGAGTGGCTTAGAACAACAGACAATTATTATCTCACAGTTTCTGCAGGTCCGGAATTCAGGAGCAGCTTAGCTGAGTGGCTCTGGCTCAGGAGGCTGGCTGGCTGGCTCTTGAGGGTCAATTCTGAATTGTTCTAGGGGTCATTTCTGGGGACCCACCTTAAAATCCAGTGCTTCAGCCCTGCAACAATTTTGTAAGCATCTGTATTAAATCCCTTCCCCAGAGTGGTTACTGTTCCTGGAGCTGAACCTTGACTAATAAATACATCGGTGTATCCTCCCTGCTTCTTACACTTGTTCAAAATTGTCACATTTTCCTCTCTCTGGATATCTTCTAAGTAGTTTCCTCAAAAGTATTTTCAAATGCACAAAGTGTCTTTCCAGTTGCTATTTAACTCATTGTTTAATCTATTACATTTTTTATTTAAATGACTGTTTTCTAATTCTAGCTGTTTAATTTAGTTCTTTTATAAATTCTTTTTTTCCCCACTGTGTATGGATCTTTCATTATAGTATTCAATCACTTAACCATTTTCATCGTTTTAACTGGGTTTTTTTTTTTTTTTTCAGAATGTCATTCCATTATCTCAATTTCATGAGGCATTAATCTTATCTTTTGGACTTTTTTTTTTTTAACTTTTTTCTGATAGTAAATTATTTCCCAGTGTGGTTTATAATTTTGAGGGAGAACTGCATCAACATCCTCAGCAGGTGATGCTTTTCCTTTTGGAGTTCCATGTGCCCAGAGAGAGATGTCAATGGCACAGGTGTGATAGGAGTTACATAGTTGAGGGGCACTTTTTACATTCATTTGGGAGCAGATCACCAGGTCTTCCTTCCAAGGCTCCTCTGGGTGAACTCAAACCTCCAACCTTTCCATTAGCAGCTAAGCCTTAACTATTGGCACCACTCAGGGACTCCATTTATCATATACAAGACCACAAAAACCTCAGAAAAGTATTTGAAAGCAGGTTTGCCACAACTGAATAGAAGTAGAGGTAACAGTAAAAGTCATCATTTAAACTGCTAAAATAAAAAATTTAATACTCTCCTAAATAATTTGTACATTAAAATTATAATTATAGGCCACACATAAAATAACAAAAATGGGAACAGTTCTTATAAAAAAAACATAGCTATAGCAAAGTAGTATTCAGATAAAGTGTGAAAAACTTGAATGCTCTCATTACTTAAAAGAGAAAAAACAAAAACTAAGTCTTCAACTCAAAAGTTAGAAAAATAAATTAAGAAAATGAGAAAGAAGGAAATAATAAAAGGGATGAATTAATTAGCAAACAGAAAAACAACACGAGTGATAAATTAAAAGAGCTGGTTCTCTGAAACAAAAGCAATAAGCTAGACAAATCCCTGACAAGTTCATTAAAAAATAGAGAAAATACAAACAGACATTCTTCAGGATGAGAATTCTATACGCTATTCTAGAGTAATAAATTTTACAACATTGATTAAATGGTTTCTTGTTCACTCAAAATCTAGAAATTTAGTTTTTTTATTAAAGGCAATGTGATCTAATAGGATTCATGCTTATTGGAAATCCTGACTTGACAGTTTCTGACATAGCGATTTTAAGGTCTGGTTTTAGTCTGGGCTTATTGCCACACTGTATTTTAACGTCTGCCATAAGGCGGCGTGGTGGTCAAGTGCTAGGGCTGCTAACCAAAAGGTCGGTTTGAATCCACCAGCTGCTCCTAGGAAACCCGATGGGACAGTTCTAGTCTGTCCTATAGGGTCACTATGAGTGGGAATCGACTCGATGGCAACAGGTTTGGTATCTTTTTGCTTTGATAACCAAAAAGACACCTCAGAAAGAGACATGGATCCAAACGGAGGAAAAACGTCATTGGCGGCATTTACTCAGTCACAACATCCATCCTTCAGTTCCCTCCGACAAGCATGCAGAGGTCTTTGCTGACATTTGGCTGATAAAGTTTCATCTTCCCTAATGTGAACTGACCATTTTGCAAACTGACTGAAAGCAGTTCCATTTTCATACCTTTAACAAATGGGCTTAAAAACCTCTTGAACTCTTTTGGAAGAATCTTAAACCACTGACAACATCCTGTTTCCAGATTTAACTTTGCAGATCTGAGAGAGTTTATAGATGTCACACATACGTCACTGTTTAGCAGCAAAATCACATAATGGTTGAAATGTTTCCAAAAAACATCCATTTCCAAAGATGCTCTCTCCATAGCATGAGTTTCCTTGAAAAAACAGTGATTTCTTCTCATTGTTAACAGTGTGGACTGTTGTGTGTGTAGCAACAACATCTGCCATCTCAGTAAAGATCAGCAAATGTGGATCAGTTGCCTGTTTATGAAAAAGTGCGGAGCTCTCCTTTGTGCCTGATGCCTCTTTGAAGAACTTCGCTCTGATAAGCACCATGCCTTTCGTGGCACGAAAGCTATCTGCAGTCATTTTCCATCTCGTTACAAAGATTTAGGCCAAGTTTCCTTATTCATGAGACTGGATAGCCATCTACATGTTTAAATAGTCTTTTGATGTTTTTAAACTCTTTTGGCCAACTTGTGTCTGATCTGAGGGCTGGGAACAGCAACATTTGGATGCTGTAAAGTGGCTGACGAAAAGCTTGACCTCTGTCATGAGGTCCACTTGTGCTGCCTTACCAGCATGATCCAAAAGCTGGGGCTTCTTGGAGGACACCGTTTTACATCCATTTTCTGAGTGTTAGTTTAGTTTAAACAAATTCATATAATCTGTAAACCCCCCTAGGAGTCCCTGGCTGGAACAAATGGTTAAGCACTGGGCTACTAGCCAAAAGGCTGAACTCAAGCCCACCCAGAGGCACCTCGGAAGAAAAGCTTGGCACTCTGCTTCCGGAAGTTCACAGCCATGAAAACCCTATGGAGCGCAGTTCTCCTCTGCACACGTGGGGTCTCCATAAGTCATTATCAACTGCTTTGGATTTTTTTGGTAAAGCCTCCTAAACAGACACTTGTGTCACAGGTTACTGGAAGCAAACGCATGAGGAAGGGCCCCACGGTCAATACCCCCATGTGAGGGACGCCCTACCCTTTCCTGTCGTACCATCAGGAATATGGGCACTGAGGGGTGTCGGTGTCACTCTTTATAGCAGATGTTGTTGTTAGCTGCCATCCAGTCAACCCTGACTCACGGCGACCCCATGCACAACGGAAGGAAAGGCTGCCCGGGCCTGCATCAACCCCATGATAGGTTGCAGATTGGACCATTATGATCCACAGGATTTTCACTGGCTGATTTCAGAAGTAGATCATCAGGCCCTTCTTCCTAGTCCATCTTAGTCTGGAAGCTCTGCTGAAACCTGTTCAGCATCACAGCAACACACAAGCTTCCAGTGACAGACAGGTGGTGGCAATGCATGAGATGCATTGGCCAGGAATCAAACCCGGATCTCCTGCATGGAAGGCAAGAATTCTACCACTGAACCACCGATGCCCCCATAATAGATGCTGTTGTTATTGTTAGATGTCGCTGAGTCAGTTCCAACTCATAGCAACCCTATGTGCAACAGAATGAAACACTGCCCGGTCCTGCACCATGCTCACAGTCGTTGTTATGCTTGAGCCCATCGTTGCAGCCACTGTGTCTATCCATCTCGTTGAGGGTCTTCCTCTTTTACACTGACCCTCTACTTTACCAAGCATGATGTTCTCCTCCAGGAACTGATCCCTCCTCATCACATGTCCAAAGTATGTGAGATGTAGTCTCACCATCCTTGCTTCCAAGGAGCATTCTGGTTTTACTTCTTCCAAGACAGATTTGTTCGTTCTTCGGCAGTCCATGGTATACTGAATATTCTTCTCCAACACCACAATTCAAAGGCATCAACTCTTCTTTGGTCTTCCTTATTCGTCATCTAGCTTCACATGCAGTAATAGATATTGGTAAAGTTTAACTTCCCCCTTTTACTCTTTTCTTCCTACACGCCAATGCACCACCTAACACACCCCACTATGAAAACCCCTGCAGAGACATCTCCATTAAAATGAATTCAAAAGATAAGATGCCCGTTACCCCCACTACTAACTAACGCCATCCTAGGAATTCTACCTAGTTCAGTAGGTCCTGAGCAGAAATAAGTGACTATTGAAAAGGAGTAGACAAAAAGAAAAAACCAACTAATCAAAAACCTGGAGTGAAGTATCTGTAAATATTTAACTCATCTTTCATAGTTCAAGGACGTTCAAAGCTTAAGTTTAATGAAAGAAATTACCAAGGAAAAGACTGATCGTGTCGCCAGTATACCAGTGTAAACTTCGGAACATTGTAAACTGCATAAATAAAAGTAATAGGCGAACAGGGAGAACAAAAGGACATGAACAGACAAGTCACAAAACTGGAAAGACAAACAGCTAATAAATATGTGAAAAAACGATAGGTGATCTCACAAGTAACCAAAGAAATACAATTTTTAAAAAGATGCTGTTTTCTGCTTTTTTCAATGTGGGAGTTTTTTTTTTTTGGCAGGGGGGAGGAAGTTGGTTTTGTTTTTTTTTTTTTTAACATGCTGGTAAGAATGTAATGGGACTAGTGCTTTGTGGCAGTTGAAACAACAGTTTTAGAGAAAGCCATTTGGCAATTATGTACCCAAAGCCTAAAAAATGTTCTTACTCTTTGACCCAAGAACTTTATTTTTTGAAGCTTATCCTGAGATAGGTCCCTAGGTGGCGCAAACGGTTTGTGCTCGGCTACTAACCTAAAGGTTGGCAGTTTGAACCCACATAGTGGTGCCATGGAAGAAAGGCCTGCTTCCATAAAGATTACAGCCAAGAAAACCCTACGGAGCAGTTCTCCTCTGTAACACGCGGTCAGAGTTGACTCCACCGCAACGGGTTTGGTATCTCTTTTATTATCCTGAAATGCAGTAATGTAAAGATGTGCGCACCAAAAAGTTGCATTGCATTGTATTTAATGGGGGGAAAAAAGATAAGGAAAGAAAGAAGAAAACAAGAGCTTCTAAAAATAAAGAAATAGATCAGCAAAGTACGTTCATATCAGAGTGTGTTATGTATCAATTATGTTTACTAAATTTTCAATGTCAGAAAATCTCTGTAATATATTGTTAACTCTAAAAAGTACCTCAAGTAGGAAAACTGAACACACTTCTCCTTCCTAAAATCTCATTATAATCATGGAATAGAGGAACAGAAGAATTGTTGCTGTTGAACTGTGGTGTTGGCAAAGAATACTGAATATACCACGGGCTGCCAGAAGAATGAACAAATCAGTCTTAAATGAAATACAACCAGAATGCTCCTTAGAAGCGAGGATGGCAAGACTTTGACTCACTTACTTTGGACACGACATCAGAAAAGACCAATCACTAAAAAAGGACATCACGGTTGGTAAAGTAGAGGGCCAATGGAAACAAGGGAAGCCCTCAATGAGATGGATTGACACAATAGCTGCAACAATGAATTCCAGCATAGCAATGATCATGAAGTTGACGCAGGACCAGGCGACATTTCATTCTGTTATACATACGGTCTCCATGAGTCAGAGCCGACAGGATGGAACTAGCAACAACACTGGCCCTAAGAGTCGCTGTAGGGCTTTCCTTAGCAAGGGGCAGAGAGACTCCCTAATGCACAGTCCACGTGATTAACCACTGGCTTTCAGAGCTGTTAGAATCCAACCTCCACACCCTGGCCTCGCAAGTCCTCCATCTCTCTTTTCACCTTACCTCTTGCGGAAAACCAACATTACCAAAGAGCAGGACTAAAACAGTGACTCCAAGGCCAACAAAGATGATTCCAGAAAGAGAAGAGAACCTTAGAAAACTTTCATATAAAGCTTCAGGGAGATTGGTAGCTGCGAGGAAAAATGAGGGGGCAGTGCTAGTTCAGCGGTAGAATTCTCACCTTCCATGCGGGAGACCAGGGTTCGATTCCCAGCCAATGCACCTCATGTGCAGCCACCACACGTCTGTCAGTGGAAGTTTGCTGTGTTGCTATGGCGCTGAACAGGTTTCAGTGGAGCTTCCAGACTAAGACAGACTAGGAAGAAAGGCCTGGCAACCTACCTCTGAAAATCAGCCAATGAAAACCCTATGGATCACAACGGTCTGATCTCGTGCATGGGGTCACCATGAGTCCGGGGCCAACTTGACAGCAGCTAACAGCAACAACACGAACAACACGAAAATGAGCAATCTGAGAGCCAGAATTCAGGAAAATGAAAAATTTGATTGGGAAAAAAAAACAATAGAGAGAAAAGTCATGGAAATCACACAGAATATAGAAGAGGTGAGCTCCCCTGAAGACAGCTACGCAGCTGGCCGAGAAAGCAAGAGCGCCAGATCAGATCAAAAACACAGAGGGCTCCAAAAGAGCAGGTACAGCGAGAAAACGAACTTCCAGCAGCAAACTGTGTGCTAGATAATCGTAGAGAAACAGAAGTCAAATATCAAATAAAAGCGATTCGCGTGAACTCTCCCCTGCCTACCTCACTCTAAAAAACAAATAAATAAAAGTTGTCTCAAGTCAACTCCGACTCATGGCAACACCATGTGTGTCAGAGTAGAACCGTGCTCCTTAGGGTTTTCAATGGCTTTGACCTTCAGAAGTAGATCACCAGGCCTTTCTTCCAAGGTGCCTCTGCATGGATTTAAACCAGCTTTTAGTTAGTAACTGAGCCCTCAACCGTTTGCATCCCCCAAGGACTCCTTACCTCACTCTACCTCCTCATTTATATTTTTTGTATTTCTCCTACAAATGGGACAGGATTAATGATACAATATTTGTGTCTGCAGTGAATAATATTATGCAATCATAGTATTAGAAGTGCTAATTGTTTGTTTTCAGATTTGAGAATTCATCTGTAGACAAATCATGGAAATTTCAATTCTGGATTCAGAGCAGCACATACGTGTTTGACACCATAATGGCATAGAAACAAAAACCGCCTGGGAAGGAGTGAAAGGAAACGCAGGGATGCCAAATCCCTCATCTTGCACTGAGAAGCCAAGAGGTACTGTTCAAAGTTAATAAAGAAATCAAGGTTTAGGTATAATAGACAAGGTATTCAAGTATTCCATTCAAAGATTCAAAAATAAAAATGTTTCGGAAGGTGAAAGGGGAAGGGATGCTGCAAGCAGCTAAGATATTTCTTATCTTTCATCTGAGACAGTGGAGAGGTCCTATTTAGGGACAATAATCAAAAAAGTACAAGCAATTTGAAAGTCTTGTAACAATAGCTTTGATGTGTGTTGAAAACTCCATCATAGCCTTAAACCTTAAATCAAAAACATCCCCTGATGTCTTCTTAAAATCAAGCAACAGTTTAGCTTAACTAGTAAAAAATGCCTGCCTTGAACATTGTGCTCTTTTAAGAACTATCTATATGGGATCAAACTGACAATAGCAACTCAAAAGATTAGATAGGAAATTTAGGGGGCACTAAGTTTATGTTAATGGGGAGGAACACCTCTGAAAAGGAGGGTGAGAATGGTTGCAGAACTCAAAGAACGTAATCAATGTCACTGAATTGTACATGTAGAAACTGTTGAATTGGTGTATGTTCCACTGTGTATATTCTCAACAACAAAACATAAATTATTAAAAAAAGTTGTTGCCTGCAAAAAAAAAAGGAAAAAAAGCAGAAACAAAACTCCATCACTGGTTTTTCATGCCATTTTGTGTGTCTGTCTGTCTGTCTGTGTCTGTGTGTGCTATTACTATACACCTGTTCTGTCCAATACACTAGCCACAAGCCACACTTGGCTACTGAGTACTTAAAATGTGGCTAGTCTCAATTGAAATGTATTGTAAGTATAAAATACACCATTTTGAAACAGTATAAAAATGTTAATTTTCATAATTATTTTTTATGTTTATTATATTTTAAAGTAGAAATATTTTGGATATTTTAGACTAAATAATACATACATACATATATATGTATATATATATATACGTATATATATATATACGTATATATATATATATACACATACATATTTTTAAGTATAAACACTCGATTTGGAATTATTTTATTTACCAAACCAAAAAACCAAACCAAACCCATTGTGGTCACGTCAATTCCGACTCACAGCAACCCTGCAGTACAGAGTAGAACTGCCCCATAGAGTTTCCAAAGCTATAGTCTTTATGGAAGCAAACTGCCACGTTTGTCTTGCAGAGTGGCCAGTGGGTTTGAACTGCAGACCTGTAGGTTACCAGCCAAGCGCTTAATCGCTGCACCACCAAGTATCCTTCTATTCACCAAAGGAATAAGAAATTACAAAATGGTTTAAAAGTGGCTGCCTCTGCAGAAAAACAAATATTGTCTGATCCCACTTATATGAAATAGCTAGAAGTAGAAAATTCTTACAGCTGGAAAGTAGATTAGAGGTTACCAGGGACTGGGGGGAGGAGGGAATGGGGAGTTATTGCTTAATGGGTACCAAGTTTCTGAGGGGATGACAAGTTTGGAAATAGCAATGATGGTTGCAAAACACTGTGAATGTATTTAATGTCACTAAATTGTACACTTAAAAGTGGTTAAAATGACACAGTTTAGGTTATACATATTCTACCACAATAAAACTGAAGAAAGAAAAATGTGGTTGCCTCTAATATGTGGTGTTTGGTTAGGTGCAACTCTTACTTTTCTTTGTACGCTGAGAATGACAAATTAAAGAGGAATGGCATTGCATTCATCATCAAAAAGAATATTTCAAGATCTATCCTGAAGTACAACGCTGTCAGTGATAGGATAATATCCATACGCCTACAAGGAAGACAAGTTAAAACGTCTATTATTCCAATTTACGCACCAACCACTAAGGCCAAAGATGAAGAAACTGAAGACTTTAACCAGCTTCTACAATCTGAAATTGATTGAACACGCAATCAGGATGCATTGATAATTAGTGGTGATTGGAATGCAAAACTTGGAAACAAAGAAGGATAGTTGCAAAATAAGGCCTTACAGAAATGATGCTGCTTACAGAAACGATGCCGGAGATCACATGATAGAATTTTTCAAGTCAACAACTTCTTCATTGCAAACATCTTTTTTCAACAACATAAACAGCAACTATACACGTGGACCTCCCCAGATGGAATACACAGGAATCAAATTGACTACATCTGTGGAAAGAGACTATGGAAAAGCTCAATATCATCAGTCAGAACAAGGCCAGGGGCCAACAGTGAAACAGACCATCAGTTGCTCATATGCAAGTTCAAGTTGAAGCTAAAGAAAATTAAAACAAGTCCACGCGAGCCAAAGTACGACCTTGAGTATATCCACCTGAATTTAGAGACCATCTTAAGAATAGATTTGACACACTGAACACTAATGAGCGAAGACCAGACGAGTTGAGGAATGATATCAAAAATATACATGAAGAAAGCAGGAGGTCATTACAAAGACAGGAAAAAAGGAAAAGACAAAAATTGATGTCAGAAGAGACTGAAACTTGCTCTTGAATATCGAGTAGCTAAAGCGAAAGGAAGAAATGATGAAGTCAAAGAGCAGAACAGAAGATTTCAAAGGGCGGCTAGAGAAGACAAAGTAAAGTATTATAATGACATGTGCAAAGAGCTGGAGATAGAAAACCAAAAGGGAAGAACACTCAGCATTTCTCAAGCTGAAAGAATTGAAGAAAAAATTCAAGCCTCGATTTACAATAGGGAAGGATTCTATGGACAAAATTTGGAAGACAGCTACCTGGCCAACCAACTGGAAGAGATCCATACTTATGCCTATTCCAAAGAAAGGTGATCCAACTGAATGCGGAAATTATCGAACAATATCATTAGTATCACACACAAGTAAAATTTTACTGAAGATCATTCAAAACCAGTTGCAGCAGTACATTGACAGGGAACTGCCAGAAATTCAAGCCAGATTCAGAAGAGGACATGGGACGAGGGATATCATTGCTGATGTCAGATGGGTCTTGGGTGAAAGCAGAAAATACCAGAAAGATGTTCACCTGTGTTTTATTGACTATGCAAAGGCATTTGACTGTGTGGATTATAACAAACTATGGACAACTTTGCGAAGAAAGGGAATTCCAGAAAGCTTTATCGTGCTCCTGAGGGACCTGTACATAGACCAAGAGGCAGTCATTTGAAGAGAACAAGGACATACTGCATGGTTTAAAGTCAGGAAAGGTGTGTGTCAGGGTTGTGCCCTTTCACCATACTTATTCAATCTGTATGGTGAGCAAATAATCCGAGAAGAAGAAGAACGGGGCATCAGGATTGGAGAAAGACTAATTAACAACCTGCAATATGCAGATGACACAACCTTGCTTGCTGAAAATGAAGAGGACTTGAAGCACTTACTGATGAAGATCAAAGACCACAGCCTTCAGTATGGATTACACCTCAACATAAAGAAAACAAAAATCCTCACAACTGGACCGATAAGCATCATCATGATAAACGGAGAAAAGACTGAAATTGTCAAGGACTGGATCCACAATCAGTGCCCATGGAAGCAGCAGTCAAGAAATCAAACAACGCATTGCACTGAGCAAATCTGCTGCAAAAGACCTCTTTAAAGTGTTCATAAACAAAAATGTTACTTTAAAGACTAAGGTGCACCTGACCTAAGCCATGGTGTCTTCAGTCCCCTCATATGCATGTGAAAGCTGGATAATGAATAAGGAAGATTGAAGAAGAATTGACTCCTTTGAATGGTGGTGTTGGTGAAGAATATTGAATATACCATGAAGTGCCAAAAGAACGAACAAATCTGTCTTGGAAGAAGTACGGTCAGAATGCTCCTTAGGAGCGAGGATGGCGAGACTTTGTCTCACATACTTTGTACATTTTATCAGGAGGGACCAGTCCCTGGAGAAAGACATCATGCCTGGTAAATCTGATGGTCAGTGAAAAAGAAGAAGACCGTCAAAGAGATGGACTGATATAGTGGCTGCAATAATGGACTCAAGCATAACAACGATCATGAGGATAGCGCAGGACTGGGCAGTGTTTTGCTCTGGTGTACACAGTGTTGCTATGAGTCAGAAGCGACTCAACGGCACCTAACAACCCAACACTACATACTGTTTCTTATTGTCATATTCCTGTATTACTTTTATGGTAATAAAAAATGAATATAAATGTGTAAGGTCAGGCCATAAAATTATCTGTAAAGCATAATCATGACTATACAAATATAATTACCTAATCATATATACAAGGAGCCCTGGTGGTGCAGTGGTTAAGCACTCAGCTGTTTACCAAGAAGTCAGTGGTTTGAATCCACCAGCCACTCTGTGGGAGAAATATATGGCAGTCTGCTTCTGTAAAGATTACAGCTTTGGAAACCCTACAGGGTACTTCTACTGTCTTATAGGGTTGCTATGAGTTGGAATTGACTCCAGGACCGCAACGGGTTTGGTTTGGTTTAGTCATATATATATATATATACACACACACACACACACGTATATATGTATATATGCATACTTCTTTTATGAATATATATATGCATACGTGTGTGTGTGTGTATATATATATAAATAAAATGGTTTACTTCTGGAAACAAACCAAAATGTAACTACTAATTATTGCTGATGCATTTTCTGTAATTGCATTCTTATTTGTTTGAACTTTCAACACTTACTACCATGGCCTATTTTATTTTTATAGGTAGAAAGAAATGAGCATGATTTTATAAACTGAAGAGCCTGGCTGGATTTTCCTCCACATACGGGTAGGGCTCAGGGGGTCTGCAGGCAGGGCCACAGCTGCTTCAAGGCACAGGGCCCAAGTGACCCACAAGTTGTCACGTGAGAGTCCCGATTTCCACAGCACAGGCCTCGGAAGAGACAGCGTGGCTGGAGAACATTAAGGCTAACAGCTGGCTATGTCAACCAGGATAGACATGCATCTCCTGTACAATTTTGATTTTGAGTATAACTGCCTCTCTAGGGCAGTTCCCTGGGTGGTGCAAACAGTTAAGTGCAAACAGTAAACAGATTACTAACTGAAAGGTTGGTGGTTCAAATTCACTCAGAGGCACCTTGGAAGAAATGCCTGGCAATCTGCTTCCAGAAGGTCACAGACACGAAAAACCTATGGAGCACAGTTTTACTCTGCAGGCATGGGGTCGCCTTGAGTCGAAATCAACAACTGGTTGGTTTTTGCAGGGGTTCCTCCTTAAGAATTGCCAGGGGGTCATGGCCTTGCAGGTGACTGGCCGGATGCCGCCACTGGAAGGACTCCCACACCAGAGTCCGAGGACGGCGGAAGCCCTCCTGCGAGAGTGGCGCCTGTGGTGGCTGACTTTGAGCTGTTCTTTCTGAAAGTAATTAGAAAGTTCAGCTGCTTAGAAGGACTCCTCCTTAAGGCTACTCTAATCTTTTTTAATTAAGAAGTTGAGTACAAAAGGATTTAATTTTAATAAATTTCTATGCAACTTCCTTTGACAGCCTCCTATAAGGCTGCCCTGTGGACCTCACCTGTCACTTCTGGCTGCTCAGGGACCTCTGTCAGGTGAGAGCCCCACACACCTTTTTGCAAAGAGGAAGGATCCTGTCCACTGAGCCTGGGGACTCTCCCAAAGACAGTCGAAGACAGGGATTACTGGATGTGTGGTGAATGTCTGCACACACCACCCAACAACGTCTGTGGGGAGTTCTCCAGAACACCTCTTGGTAAACAGCTCAGTGCTTAACCACTGCACCACCAGGGCTCTTTGTATATACCCCTCTCAGTTCGCTTGTGAGGCCTCATTTATCTCGTTTGTGTTTTTGGCTTCTGCTTTTGCTGTCGTAACTGATAATGCGTCATTAAAAACCAGGTCCCACAACCTCACCCCTAGATTTTCTTCTGAGAATTTCATGGTTTCAGTTTCAACATTTAGGTCCTTGATCCATTTGGGGTTGGTTGATAGGTGTGGTGTGAGGCATGGATCCTGACTCATTCATGGGCATGGAATTGGGCATCCAACTCTCCCAGCACCATTTGTTGAAGAGACGCTTACTTTCAATTCTTGACGAGTCAAACTGAGAGCTAACGTGGTTGAGAACGGACAGAGTCACGCAGGGGGCTAGCAAAACTGTCATCGTTTTTTACCCTTGGATTAGCCCTATCTCACCCAGAAGAGGCTATAAGAGATTCAGGAAGAAAGAAGGAGATGAGCTTCATTTGGGCCAATTTACATAAAGTGAATAGCATGTAAATAAGCAGTTTCCAGTTGCCACTGAGTCGATTCCAACTCATAGTGATCCCATGTGTGCCCAAGTACAACTGTGCTCCACAGGGTTTTCAATAGTTTTCGCCAGGCCTTTCTCCCGAGGCGCCTCTGGGTGGACTCGAACCACCAACCTCTCAGCAGCCAAGCACACTAGCTGTTTGCACAACCCAGAGATTCCAGGATGAAAATCAGATTCATTCAATCCATCGTTCAGATGTAAAATGGCTTGAAATGTACCTACTGTTTCTGCCAGGACGGTCTGAGAATTTTGGGAAGTAAGACTGTAACGTCGAGAAGAAGGACTGAATTTTTTGTCTGAGGTTTTTTCTCATTCTGCCATAAAGCTGAAAGAGCCATCAGGAAGGCTGAGGTGGATCTAAGCACGAGAGAGTCCGGTCTACTCGGTCCGCCAATGGGTCAGCAGCACTTGAGCATCTAGGTTCCACGGATGGTTTTGCAGCAGAAGTCACAGCCCAAGTCCTCGCCAAGGTGAGAAAACAGCTGGAAGATGTATCTCAGAGATTAAATCCTACCTGGGCCATGAGAAATATGCACGCTCAGAGGAGCAGTGCAGAGCCCAGAAACCCCAACCTGGACAGGTGGAGCGGGAGGTGGATACGGAGCACAGCCCTCCCAGTGCACGGGAGGGGGCAGATGGGACGCCATAGGCTGCGTCCAAAATAGCAGCTGGCGGCAGGAGTGTGTCAAACAGGACGCCAGGTCGTCCCAACTGTTGGGCAGAGGACAGTGAATGCAGGCAGACAACTGCTTCGGGGACATCTGCTGGCAATGAAGAGGGTCCCAGCAGACAGGAGACACAAAAGGTACAGACAAAAAACGAGCGCATGTAAAGACAGGGAGTTCACCATGCGGACACTTTATGAGGCCTCTAACTCACTGTCTAACCTTCACAAAGTCAATGTGATCAAGAGAAATCTCACAAAAAGAACGAGAAGCTCTCGTCTGTCCAAAGTACATAAAAAATAAAGCAACAACCATTAAATCCACAAAGTACAACCAAACTACGAGCTCCTTGTATGCAATGTTCTTCCAGCGTGGGGCCCAGCATCAGACATACAAGGAATACTCAAGAATGTCGATTGGATGCATGCATGCATGAATGAATGAATGAACAAATGCTATAAAGGAGCCCGTCCTCCTGAGAACCACTAGGGCAGATGCCAAACAAGAGAGAAGAGATAAGATGATCTAGCACCTGGAGCTACTATCCTTCCAGAGTAAACCTAGAGCACACACATCTCCAGGGTCAGTGAGGGCAGAAAAATAAAACCTCAGGACACGAGCTCTCACGAAATCATAATGATACTAGAAGTTTCTCCAAGGACTATGCCCATCAGGAATGAAAATATCAAAGGAAAATTCCTAAGACTAGGGCATGGATGAAACTAAGCTGCTCACAGTAAGCAATTTTTAGAGTGCTCACTATGCGCTACGACCTTAGCAGGCACAAACGGTTTGCAGTCAGCTACTAACCTAAAGGTGGGCGGTTCAAACCCACCCAGCAGAGCCAAGGAAGAAAGGCCTGGCAATCTGCTCCCATAGACTCTTGTTGTTAGGTGCCGTCGAGTCAGTTACGAGGACACCAAGAAAATCCTATGGAGTGCAGTCCTACTCTGTAACACACGGAGTCACCCTGAGTCCAAACTGACTTGACAGTAACAGGTTTGGTTTACTAGGTGCTAGGCAATTCGAAAGGAGCTCTGGTGTCCCAGTGGTTAAGATCCGGGCTGCTAACTGAAAGGGTGGCCGTCAGGAACCCACCAGCCGCTCTTCAGGAGAAAAGACCTGGCGATTTGCGCCCATGAAGACTGCAGCCTAGGAAACCCTATGGGGCAGTTCTGCTCTGTCATGTAGGGTCACCATGAGTGAGAACTGACTTGACGGCACACAACAACAGGCAATTCTAAGCAACGTGAAGTAATATCTCAGTTATTTATACCTTGGGGCATAGGATTAATATTATTCCCATTTTACAGAAGAGGAAAACAAAGCACAGACGGGTTAAATAATGGGTGAAAATTGCAGCTAGTAAGTGGTAGAGTAGAAAGTCTAACCCCAGCAGTTTGGCTCAAGAGGCAATACCTAAGACAAGACATACAGCCTGCCTCTTCCACCTTCTTCTCATGCAAGACAGGGGCCTAGCGGGAGGCTGTGAGTGAGAGACCATTCAGAACTCTCCCTGATGTCTACACAGGAGCGACACTAAAGGCATTCATTTATCCTAGGAATACGTATGGACTGCTGGCCCTTATCTTTCTGAAGCCACAATATGAGGCCAGGCCTCTGCTCTTGGAAACACAACATTACTCTGCAAATAAATACAATAGAGGCCAGTCAGGCTCCTAAGGGCTCAGGTGCAGAGGAATTCCAAAACGGAAGCACTCTCCTCTGAGGAGCAGGAAGCCCCAGGCCAAGAGCATGTCAGGATGAGGCAATGGGGAGTGAAAACACAACCTGGTCAGGTGGAAAAGGCCCTACAGAAGACCATAGGAGCTTGTTAACATAGGTTATGAAAATACAGAGGAGTCCCTGGGTGATGCAAACCTTTAAGGCACTCGGCTGCTAATCGAAAGGTTGGAGGTTTGAGTCCACCCAGAAGCACCTCAGAAGAAAGGCCTGGTGATCTACTTCTGAAATATCAGCCACTGAAAAGACAATGGACCACTCAGTCACTGTGGAAAACAGTTTGGCAGTTCCTCAGAAAGTTAAATGCAGCAATTCCACTCCTAGGTATCCACCAAAAAGAATTGAAAGCAGAAATACAAACACAAACCTGTACACCAATGTCCACTGCAGCACCATGCCCAATAGCCAAAAGAATAGCCAAAAGGCGGAAACAGCCTAAATGTCCATCAACTGAGGAATGGATAAGCACTATGTGGTCCATCCATACAATGGAATACTACTCAGGCATCAAGGGAAATGAAGTCCTGATGCATGCCACAACATGGATGAACGTGAACCCATCATGCTGAGTGAAATAAGTCAATCACAAAGGGACAACTACTGTATGATCTCACTTACATGAAATATCGAGAACAAGCAAGTGTATAGGGACCAAAGTTTATTAGTGGTTACCAGGGGCAGGTGGGAGGGAGGGAGGGGAAAAGGGGGACTAACTGCTTAGGGGACACTGAGCTTCCGTTAGGGTTATAGAAAAATTCAGAAACAAATAATGGTAATGGTTGAACAACATGATAATCATAACTAATGTCCCTGGATTGTACATGTGAAGAACGCTGAAAACGCAAACGATTTCTTACATATATATTTACCACTATTTAAAAAAAAAAAAACAAAAAACACCTCTGGAGCACAGTTCTACTCTGACACCCATGGGGTCACCATGAATCTGACTCAACTCAACGGGACTGGATTATAGAAATAGAGACTCACGAAAGAGGTCCAGAAACAGAGGAGGGGAAGCCACCTTCAGGAGCCCTTGGCTAAGGGCATCAGAGCAAAACTGATGAATCAGTAGTGGCCGGCCGGGCAGGCCACCAGGAGGCAGAGACAGAAAAAACGTCCGTATACAAGGTCCCCCACTGTTTGCTGTCGTTGTCTGTGCTACAGCCAGCCAGGAAAAACAACCTGGATTGCTTCCCACCATACTCTAAGCCAAAGGGGCACCGAAGCCAACATCATTGAGTCATACCCCTCTAGGCTCCCCTAACATGACCTTAATCACCGGGTTCAGGTAGATGTTCCCTTTCTGAAGGAGGAGCTTCTCGGGCACCAGCGGAAAATGCGTTTGCCTGTGCTTCAGGCTTCAAGGCTGCCAAGCAAAGGGAGTCCCTGGGTGGTACAAACCATTAAAATGCTCAGCTGCTAACAGAAAGGTTGGAGGTTCAAGTCTACCCAGAGGTCTGGGGGATCTACTTCCAAAAACTCAGCCACTAAAAACCCTATGCAGCACAGTTCTACTCTGACACACATGGGGTTGCCATGAGTCAGAGCCAACTCAACAGCAACTGGTGGTTCCATGAGGAAGGGAGGGGAGAGCAAAAGGAAGGTGACCTGGGTGTCTGTAATGCTGCTGTCACCTGGTACCACCTTAGACAACAGCAAGGGTGGCCCCAGCAGGCCACCGTGAACTGTGACGGCAGTGTGGAAAGCTTCATGCATCTGATGACATCAGCATCGAAAGCCAACAGCAAGAGTGGGAAGCTTTAGGAAAGGATGGTGACCCACGAAAGGATTAACATGTGGAATATATATTTTAAGAGGAATAAGGTTATCTGTGGGGGCAGTGGTGGTTCAGTGGAAGAACTCTTGACTTCCAGGCAGGAGACCAGGGTTCGATTCCCAGCCAATGCACCTCATGAGCAGCCACCACCCATCTGTCAGTGGTGGATTGTGTGTTGCTATGATGCTCAGCCAATGGTCTGATCGACAGCTGTTCCTGGGAATGCATAGGACTGGGCAGCGTTTTGTTGTTCATGTTTCTGTTGTTCATGGGGTCTCGGGAGTCAGTGCCGACTCCATGACAGCTCACAACAAAGTGATCTGTAAAAGGTCTGGGTGGTACAGCCAGGCCCAGGCTTTAAAGAGAACTGGAGAGGAACACCTCAAGAAAGATCCAAGAGATACGCTATGCATGAAAAAGTGCAGGGGAAAGAAGGGGCAAAACCAAGGTGGTTTCCAAGTTCAGAGGACAGAAGCAACCTCCCACAAGAGAGCCATTTCTAGTCAGATAAGATACACTCAGGAGTCCCTGGGCGATGCTAACAGTTAACACATTCAGCTGCTAACCAAAAGGTTGGAGGTTCGAGTCCACCCAGAGGCACCTCGGGAGAAAGGCCAGGTGGTCTACTTCTGAAAAATCAGCTATTGAAAACCCTACGGAGTACAGTTCTGCTCTGACACACAGGGGGTCGTCATGAGTCGGAGCTGACTCAGCAACAACTAGAAGATCCACTCGCTCCCAGCGGACACAGTGGGCTTCTCTGGCATCGCTGAGGGCCACCTGCCCAGACCACAAAGGAGCACTCCGGTTCCAGTAACTGACTCCCCTATAGTGCTTTGTTGTCCGTTTTTCACCCCCGGTTGTACCCACAGCTGTGTTCCCCAGAGCAGACAGCATGTGCCACTTTGTGGTTGAGGGGGCAGAAAATCAGGGTACAGGTGAGCCACACACACAAAGAGATGTCCATTGTAGGTGATTTCTGTTTGACAAGTTCAAAATGTCCCTTTGGAAAAGATGCCTCAGGTCGAGAAAATTTAAGAAGGACAAATAAGTCAAAGAAAGAATAAGAACTGTGTCGTTCTGACAAGTTGAAAGCTCTAGGACATCTGGATAAGTGACCATAAAGAGCATAATTATTTTTCCACTGAAAATATTGGTGATTTAAAAATACTAGACAGCATGAAAGTGTGCATGTGAAAAACATCAGACTGGCAGGTGTTGTGTTATATACTTTTTACAATAGTGAAAAATAAATTAATTCAAAAATGCAAGACAGAATAAGAGAAGGATTGCCCTATCACAAAATTTAAAAGTCACCACAATAAACCAGGGTGGCACTAGAAAAGGATGGGAGGGACAGCAGGGTAGAACCAGGAGATTTAGTATCTAACCCAAATGAGTATCATCATCTGGTACAGAGCACGACTGTCATTTCTAAGTCAATGGATGGATTATTCAACGCATAGTATTGGAATAACTGAAAACCAGTTGGAAAAAAATAATAATCAAATTAGATCCCTATATCATACCATGGAGCCCTGGTGGCACAGTGGTTAAGAGTTCAGCTGCTAACAAAAGACGGGCAGTTGGGATCCACCAGCCGCTCCTTGGAAACCCTGTGGGGCAGTTCTACTCTGTCCTATAGGGTCACTATGAGTCAGAATTGAAGACAATGGGTTTGGTTTTTTTTGGCTTATATCATACCATAGCCAAAATTAACACTAGAGGGATGAAGAAAGTTAGTGATACTCATATAAAATACCTAGAATAAGCACATGTATAGAGATCAGAATTTACGGGTGGTGACCCAGGGCAGGTGCGGGGGACACTGATGAAGAAGCATTGAGTTTCTGTTAAGGGTGATGGAAAATTTGACAACAGATATTGGTGAGGGTTGCACAACATGGTTAATGTAATCGATACCATTAAATCGTACACGTGAAAAACATTAAATTGGCAAATGTGTGTGACAGGGTCACTATGAGTTGGAACTGATTCGGCTGCAACTGGAAGGATTTTATATATTCTTACAACAATTTAAAAAAATGATGATGAAAACATACATTAGATTAAAAACTGGCAAATGGATCTCACTCCTTTATCTCCTCTCCAAACACTGCTAAAATAAGAACAAAGACCGGGGGCGGGGGGATACTGCACTGTAAGCCACAAGGACAGAGAGAAAGGAGGGAAAGGAGAAATTTCAACGGAGATGCGGAAGTCAGAGAGCGCAGGGAGCTGAGACCGCCTCCACAGAGCAAAAACCATACCAAACCAAACCCATTGCCATTGAGTCGATTCCAACTCATAGCGACCCTAAAGGACAGAACATAACTGCCCCATAGGGTTTCCAAGGAGTGCCTGGTGGATTCGAACTGCCCATCTTTTGGTTAGCAGCCATAGCTCTTAACCACGACGCCACCAGGGTTTCCTCCACAGAGCAAACGGTAGGACAAATGCCATGCCTGTCCTGGGTGTATATCAGGAAGGGCCAGCCACTCTGCTCCCAGAACCCCCAGAGGTGTGCACTGGGAATGTCCGGGCTGCAGGAGGTGGGGACAGGGGCAGTCATACAGCCAGCACACTGCTCCTGTGTTCCCACTGGGTCCCCCGGGGAACCTGCAGGTCAGCCTCTGCAGAAAAGGGTGAGAGGACACACCAGGCCCAGTGCAGGGCTGGGGTAAACTGTAAGCAGAGGACAGGGAATTAGGGGCCAGCCTGGGTGGCACAAATGATTAAGTACTGAGCTAGTAACCAAAAAGTTGGTGGCTTGAACCCACCCATAGGCACTGGGAAAGAAAGGCCTGGCAATCTGCTTCCAAAAGGTCACAGCCTTGAAAACCCTATGGAGCAGTCTACTCAGACACACATGGGGTTGCCATGAGTCAGAATGGACAGGACAGCAACTGATTTGATCTTGATTTGGTCTGTGCACAGAACTGGGGGCCCTCAGCCAAACTCCCCCAGCAGATTGCAGCAGCCAAGCATATACCCACTGGTCACCCCTGATCCATACAGCACCTCCCGTGACAACAGAGACTGGCACTTGGTGTTATAAGCCTTTTACTACCATTTGCTTTTTCAACTATGTGCAAGGCACTTTACCATATCAATAAAAATATTTATATAGAGAACACAGACACAGGGTAAATGCTCAGGGGATGTTAGATTACTTGTCTCTCTCCTTAAAATCGTTTCATACAATAAAAAGAAATAACATTTTAATTTTGGAAGAACAAAAGAGGTAAATATTTCTATAATCTTGGAGGTGAGGGAAAATTTTCTAAGCATGACTTCAAAACTTAAATATTTAAAAGGGGAGGATAAGATATTTGATTTTTTTAAAATACTAAGTTCAAAATAATATAAAAGAAATAAAACATAAATAGAAACTTGGGAAATTTGTAGTATATAATAAGCACAGGGTACTATTCTTTCTACTAGAAGGCTTGTTGTTGTTGTTAGGTGCCATCAAGTCGGTTCCAACCCATAGTGACCCTGTGTACAATAGAACAAAACACTGCCCGGTCCCGTGCCATCCTCATAACATCCTGATAACATATCCAAAGTACATGAGACGAAGTCTCGCCATCCTCGCTTCTAACGAGTATTCATTCTGGCTGTACTTCCAAGACAGATTTGTTCATTCTTCTGGCAGTCCGTGGTATATTCGATATTCTTCACCAACACCATAATTCAAAGGCATCAGTTCTTCTTGTGTCTTCTTTATTCACTGCCCAGCTTTCACATGCATATGAGGTGACTGACAATACCATGGGTTGGGTCAAGCGCACCTTAGCCCTCAAAGTGACATCTTTGTTTTTAAACACTTTAAAGAGGTCTTTTGCAGCAGATTTGCCCAATGCAATACGTCCTTTGATTTCTTGACTGCTGCTTCCATGGGAGTCGACTGCGGATCCAAGTAAATGAAATTCTTGACAATGTCAATATTTTCTCTGTTTATCGTGATGTTGATTACGTATTGGTCCAGTTGTGAGGATTTTTGTCTTTTTTATGTTAAAGTGTAATCCATACTGAAGGCTGTAGTCTTTGATCTTCATCAGTAAGTGCTTCAAGTCCTCTTCACTTTCAGCAAGCAAGGCTGTGTCATCTATGTATCACAGGTTGTCAATGAGTCTTCTTCCAATCCTGATGCCCCGTTCTCCTTCATATAGTCCAGCTTCTCGGATTATTTGCTCAGTATACAGACTGAAGAAGTACGGTGAAAGGGCACAACCCTGATGCACACTGTTCCTGATTTTAAGCCACGCAGTATCCCCTTGTTATGTCCAAACAACTGCCTCTTGGTCTATGTACAGTTTCTGCATGATCACCAAGTCTTACAAATCATTTAAAAAAAACACACACACGATAGAAAAACCAACATAAAACATCAATACACAGTTCACAAAAGAATCAAATAGTCCATAAATACATGAAAAAAAAGTATGTGCTTTCTTGAAATCCTAGAAATCCAGAATAAAGCAACAATGTGAAACATTATTGGCTATCCAATCTTAAGAAACAATCCATTGTAATACCGAACGTCGGTGAGGATGTACTGAAATGGGCCCTCTTATACATCCTGCTGGAGGTGAGAATGGAGAAAATCTTGAGGAATGGTACACAAGTCCTAGACCCAATAATTCCACATCTAAGAATTTACCCTTAGAAAAATACTTATGCAATATTTTTCAATAGTGAAAGCAAAAGTAATGCATGTTTACACTCATTCGTGGAATATAATACGATATTTACAGCGATGAGATAGAAGAATATTTAGGAGTACCTGGGTGGCGCAAGGGGCCCCGGTCGCACAGTGGTTAAGAGCTCGGCTGCTAACCAAAAGGTCAGCAGTTCAAATCCACGAATTGGGCCTTGGAAACCTTATAGGACAGTTCTACTCTGTCCTATATGGTCGCTATGAGTCAGAATTAACTGAATGGCAACGGGTTTGGTTTTTTTTTTCTTTTTTTTTTGGTTTGGCTGGTGCAGACTGTTAAACACTGGGCTACTATTCGAAAGGTTGGTGGTTCAAATCCTCCCAGAGGCATCTCAGAAGAAAGGCCTGGTGATCTGCTTCCTGAAGATCACAGACATTGAAAAGCCTATGTTCTACTCTGACACACATGGGGTTGCCATAAGTTAGAATCCACTTGACAGCAACTAGTTTGGAGTTTTTGGTTTTTTAGAAGGATATTTAACAACTTAGAGAGACATTCACAATATACTAAGTTAACAAGCAGGTTATACAATAACATTCACAATACAATCCTGTTCTAATAGAGAGGAAACACAGTAAATACAGCACACATGTATACACACAAATACAAAGTCAGGGTGACTTTACACCTCAAACTGTTATCAATGATTATCTCTGAGTTAGTGGGATTAGAGTGAATTTTATTTTCTTCTATTTGCTTATTTTTAAACTTTTTACCACGAGTATTTACTTTGTATTTAAAATAACAATAAAATCTATTGTTTAGCTTGAGAACGCAAAGACCAAGTGGCAGCCATTTTTGTCTGAGTTGGTTGGTTGGTTTTCCTCCTGAAAGTCCTGTTGGGTTGGTGAGTCTTCCAGTTCATCATCCCTCCGGGGAGTTCATTCCCAACCATCTTAAAAGTGAAGGTTGAAGTGATCTAAACTCAGTGATGCGGTGCCACAGCAGTGTGGAAACTCTGCCCTCTGCCTGGCTGGTCCACCAGATGAAGGAAGGCAGCCGGCACCTGGGGGGATAGGATGGCGGGGCAGGGTGAGCGCCAGGTTAGACCTGTGACCACATAGCGGGCTGGGTGGGCTGGGTGGCCACCACTCGGGTAAGGGGCCCGTCTGGTGCCCACGCAAGCCTGGTCTAGGAAGTTCCTGCAGACTACAGCACCCTGCTCAGAGCTGGGAGGGAAGGAAGGGGAGGAGAGGGAAGAGGGAGACAGGGAAGGAGAAGGAGGTGAGGCATTACATTTCCAGCCCCTCCAGGATAAAGGACTTAATGCTCCTTCCAAGAGGTACCCCACCACCTGTCTGTCAGTCTGTCGTACTGCGGTGGCTTGCATGTTGCAGTGCAAATAACTACTTCCTTATTCATCTGATCAGATTTTCTTAAAAGGCCCCTTTAAGAAACAGCTTCATTTTGCTTGGTTTTCTCTCTTGCT
>NW_004444013.1:8242579-8258000 GCF_000243295.1 Trichechus manatus latirostris
ATAAATCACAGCGCAAGTGCTGGAAGCCAACGATTAGTTGCCAGTGAGAAGCAGCTCGCTCACCAATACAGGCTTGTTCTTCCCATGTGGATGGCAGAGGCTTTAGATCTAAAAAAAAGGAAAAACACACAAACCAAACCCGTGGCAGGTGAGTCAATTCCGACTCATAGCGACCCTACAGGAGAGAGTAGAACTTCCCCATAGGGTTTCCAAGGCTGTAATCTTTACGGAAGCAGATTGCCACATCTTTCTCCCCTGGAGGCGCTGGTGGGTTCAAACAGCCAACAGCTTAATCACTGGTCCACCGGGGCTCCTTGGTGTCTTTAGATCATAGGAACAAACATACAGCTAGATTCCCACGGTACTGTCCTCCAGTTAAACTTAAGAAACATCTCGACATTTATTACAGGAAAAGCGCTATGCCTAGAACTGGAGAGCACACACACACACAGACACCAAGTCCCTTCCCTCAACAAGCTCACAATTTATAAGCGGAAGAGAAGGGGCTACACAAGCACAGCTCAGCTCAGGTTGTTGTCAGCTGCGGCTGAGTCGGCCCCCAACTCATGGCAACCCCACACGCAGCAGAACGAAATGCTGCCTGGTCCCGCGCCATCTCCATAATGGGGTGCGGATCGGACTGTTGTGATCCATAGAGTTTTCACTGGCTGATTTTCAAAATTAAATCACCAAGCCTTTTCTCCTAGTCCGTCTTAATCTGGAAGCTCTGCTGAAACCTAACAACACGCAAGCCTCCACTGACAGACAAGCGGTGGCTATGCCTAAGGTGCACCGACTGAGAATCGAACCTGGGTCTCCCACGTGGAGCGAATTCTACCACTGAACCACCACTGCCTCATGGTCAGCTCTTAAAGGTATAGCTCTAGAGCAAATGTGTAAGGAATCACAAAAACCAAAACCCGTTGCCATCAAGTCAATTCCGACTCATAGCGACCCTACAGGACAGAGAAGAACTGACCCCGTAGGGTTTCCAAGGAGCAGCTGGTAGATTTGAACTGCCAACCTTTTTGTTACCAGCCAAACACTTAACCACTGTGCCAAGGAAGCACAAAGGGAGAGAAATTAAATTCAGCTACCTCATGGAGAAGATAAGATTTAAGCTTGACTTTGAATGACAAGGGGTTTCCAAGCTAAAGAAGCATGAGCAACGACTCAGAGGTCTGTGGTCTGATGACACTTGAAGATGGCGGAGGTACAGTGACCAACACGGTCAAATGAAAGTCACTTCAGGAGTCTAAATTTTATTCTCAATGAGATGCAACTGGAAGTTTCTGGAAGACCAGGGGCCTTTTCAATGGATAAATCTGGCAGTAGGGTGAGGATGGGTTTGGGAAACTGAGAAACAAGAAGCAGGAAAGCAGTCAGAGATGGCTCAAATCCAGGCCAGGACAACAGCAGCAGCCACAAGATCAGAAGGTCGGTGCCAAACAATAGCACTTACGCACTGCGCACATATGGGTAGACAGAGAGCCAGAAACGGCACCGGGGTGAGTGCCTATGGGACCAGGCCTGAAGCGAGGGAGAGCTCAGGGAGTTCTGTCTGTCACCAGAAATAGACCCCACTTGTGGTTCATCTTGCGGGAACAAGCCAGCATGAATGAGGGCGACTTTCAGGCTGCGAGGCAGAGCAAAGTCATAGTCCCGGGACCCTAGGACAACGCAGGCCAATGGTGGCCACTGCAGGAAGATCAAGGCCAAAATTGGTCCAGCGGGTGGCCTGCATGGGAAGGTGGTGAAGCCTGTAACTCGGACGCAATACAGGTACCAGCACCAGATGCTGTCAAGTCAACTGCAACTCACGGCACCCCCACGTGTGTCAGAGTACAACTGTGCTCTATAGTTTCCAATGGCTGATTTTCTGGAAGTAGAGCAACCAGCCTTTCTTCTGAGGGACCTCTGGGTGGACTTGAACCTCCAACCTTTCTGTTAGCAGCTGAGCACGTTAACCATTTGCACCACCCAGGGACTCCCTCCATACAGGTACCTGGAGCTTAGTCTCCACATAATTGCCCCAACTGACATTCCAACCGCAGCAATTGGCCGTGGATTCTCTCTGATGGTCAGAACTTGCTGACGAGCTAGAGTGAGCCCACATGTCCATCAGTTAACACAGACTGGAGAAACAGGGCAGGGCCAACTCCAACAGGAGCAACTCCATTGGTATCAAAGGTAAAAGGCGTGGTCCAAGCAGGGGAACGTTCTCTGCAGCTTTAGGCACATCTCGGGCAATCAGAATCACAGAGGCAGCATAGCTATTAGAGTTGTGAGTCAAACGTCACCACACATTAGCTGTGTGACTTTCATCGAGGTACTTAACTTCATTTTGATGTCCTCGGCTATAAAAATAGAGATAATAATAGTACCTACCTCATAGGGTTGTTGAAAAATTAAATGAGTTAACATATGTGAAGTGCTTAGAAAGGAGCACTTACATAACCATTAGCTATAATTATACAACCTCAATCTTTATGTCAACTTCCATGTGCTCCCTAAGTCTTTCCCTACTCTCTATGAGACTTGTCTTCTAGGGTGAAATACACACACACTGAGAAAGCAACGTCCATTTTGGTCCCTGAGCTTCAGGCCCATTGACATCATCTCAGGAGGGTTTACAAAGCATAAAGAGATGGGGAGGAAGCCATCCCTGTCAGCACCAGGGTTGAAAGCACAAAATAAAAGGATCCAACAAAATACCATTAGTCACCACAGCTGAACATGTCATGGCTGGGTGATACACGCCAGGAACATCAGTTACCAACCATTCTTACAATGGGTTTTGCATATCCACGACAACAGCGAGACACCTGTATGTTTTAAGTGTTCTTTATTCGTTTCTACAATGGGAGACAATATTTTGGGTGAAAACGGCACGCGTAATTACTTTGCCTAAAGTGGGGCTGCCTTCATCAGCGCCCCACCCAGAGACATGCTGGCCAACATCTGTCAAGGCGTCACCTCCAACCGCTGAGAAGCAGAGAACTTCGCCAAGCTCCTGCGAGGTTAGCTGTAGTTGGTGGGGAGGCAGGCGGGGGGGATGGAAAATCACAGGTATAAGGAACACGAACGTCTCCCAATTCACAGGGGCCTGGAACATGACTACACGGGCACACAGTCTTTCTGGATGTCTCTGGCTCGTGATTCCCTGAACCAAGAGCAGCACGTGGTGTCTTCTCAGGAGGCAGCACCAGTCCTCCTGGTCTCCAGTCCACAGCTGCCATGTCCTGAGAACTGTGACTCTGGACCCATCACTCTGGGCCGCAGTTTCTCCCTCTACTAAACTGAATGGCTTGGACTAGATAATTCCTGAGGTCCCTTCCAGCTCACTGAGCCTCTAATTGCGACTCTAGAAATCCTGGCCAGGGCAGAATACACTGGATCCTGAATGACAAAGACGTTTCATCTTGACTGCTAGTTCTGAATGAACCAAAGACGCTGTAATCTCATGAAAAGGTCCTGGGTCTGCAGTAATTCCACGAAGACTGGAAAACAGCGATGCAGACAGAGACTTGTAACTAACGTTCGCTGCAGCATTATTCACAATAGCCAAACGGTGAAAATAACCGGAATGTCCTTCAACAGATGAATGACTAAACAAAACGTGGGCTATACATACAACAGAATACTACTCAGCTATAAAGACCCATGAAGTCCTGAGGCATGCCACAACATGGATGAACCTTGAAAACATCGTGCTGAGTGAAATACACGTCAGTCACAGAAGGACAAATACTGCATGATCTCACTTACATGAACAGGCAAATGTACAGAGACCAAAGTTTATTAGCGGTTACTGGGGGCAGGAGGGAGGAGGAAAGCTGGAGTCATTATTTGGGAATCAGGGAGTCTTTGTTCATGGTGATAGGAAATATGGCCATGATTATGGGTGATGTTGAACTGGCAAATGTTGTGACTGTGTAGAACTGCCCCATAGGGTTTCCAAGGAGCAGCCGGTGGATTTGAACTGCCGACCTTTTCGGTTAGCAGGCAATCTCTTAACCACTGTGCCACCAGGGCCCTCTTTATATTCTTACATTACAAAAAATAAATTAATAGGTCCTGGGTCTGGGGCCTGGGAGCAGTGGTTCCAGATGCCTTTCATGGAAAGCTAAGCAAGGCAGGAAGATAACTCCTAACTAGCATCTCACTAAGGAGCCCTGGTTGCAGAGTGGTTAAGCACTCGGCTGCTAACCAAAAGGTTGGCAGTTCAAACCCACAAACTGCTCCTTGGGAGAAAGACGTGGCAGTCTGCTTCCGTAAAGACTACGGCCTCGGAAACCTTCTGGGGCAGTTCTACCCTGTCTTATAGAGTCACTATGAGTTGGAATCGACCCAACAGCAACAGGTTTGTTTTTTTTTTTTTTGTTTTGTTTTGTTTTTGTTTAGCATCTTGCTACTCCTAGGGTGGTCCACTACCAGCAGCATCAACGGCAGCAGCATCACCTGGAGCTCATTGGAAATGCACAGTCTCGTCCTGCTCCAGACCCAGTGAATCAGATTTGCATTTTAACAAGCTCTCCGGGTGATTTGCAGGCACATCCATTTGAGAAATCTGTTTTAGAGCCCTGCTTCTCAAAGTTGGCTGTCCATGGGAGTCACATGGTGGGGGGCAGGTCCCATGCCCCCAAGATTCCGATGCCAATGGTCTGGGACATGGCCAGAGCATTTGGACTTTTCAAAGCTCCCCAGGAGATTCTAACATGCAGCAAAGTTTGAGAACCACTGAACCAGAGTGAAAAGTAAGAGTTAAATCTTCCCCTTTAGTTTCTAAAACTCAAATCCAAGGCTGACAGACCGCCCTCTGGGATGGTCTGTATGACCTGTATCCAAGCACCACCCCAAGGCCAGAGCAGGGTCAGTCACTGTCTGACATTCTCATTTATAATGGAGTCACCCTCCCAAATCAACACCTGCCTCTTGAATTTACAGTCCCCCTGGGATACTCCCCACAAGCCTCCAGCCTCCTCCAGGAGGTGACAACTCCCAGGGACAGCTGTCACCATCTTCTTCCCCTCCTCCTCCTCCTTCTCCTTCTTCCCCTCCTCCTCCTCCTCCTCCTTCTTCTCCTCCTTCTCTTCCTCCTCCTTCTCCTTCTTCTCCTCCTCCTTCTCCTTCTTCTCCTCCTTCTCCCTCTTCTCCTCCTTCTCTCTCTCTTCCTCCTGTTTCCTCTGTTCCTCCCCTTCCTAGTCCTCCTCCTCCTTCTTCTTCTCCTCCTCCTTCTCTCTCTCTTACTCCTCCTCCCTGTCCTTCTCCTCCTCCTCCTCCTCCTCCTTTCTCTCTCTCCCCCTCTCTCAGCAATCACAGTGCTCCAAATCAGAGCACAGAACTTTCTTCTTCAGCAACACCTTTCATGCAGGATCTCCAAGCACATGGACCATCGAGGCGAGAGGCAGGAACTGTAGGGAGCCAGACGAGCCAGCAGCAAATGCTCCTTGGCTTCATTCCCTTCTGGGGTGCAAGATTATGAGTCAGCCAGCATGATAACTAATAATTTGAGACTAACAATAAGGTCTCTGAGTGAGGACCCATTGACAGTATTCTCCGGCATTTGCCCTCCTTTGGAATTATGTGATGCCTCCCTGTTGCCTACTGCCCTTTGAGGATTCCAGCAGACTCTGTGCTGGGTTTCTAACTGCTGAATAGAAGCACTTATCTCTTTGGATGTTAAGAATTACAGTACTTTTATTTTTATTTTGGAATTTATTTAAGGATAACATAGGAGCCACACCCAAAGCAAGTAGTATTTTCATCCACCAGAGCTCCCAGAGCAGGGAGGTGTCTGCGCAGCTAGCTCGAGGGCTGGGTCTTGCAGCGGAAAAAGAACCATGGGCCTCCACTGAGGATAATCTGTCCTCAGCCTGCTGCCACCAGCTGAGTCATGAACAGCAGGAATTGGGGGCAGCACATGAACCAGGCTTGAAAATGAGATGCCCACGAGGAACTCTTTGCAGCTCTACATCCATGAATCGCCCAAACACAAAGTGACTTAACAAACTCAGATCCCGATCTCTCTTACAGAAAGTTTGCTGGTCTTTAGAGAGACACAGGAAAGATGGAGATTTCAGTCACAGGGACTATCTGAGTTCCAGCCACCACTTATTAGTCTGTAACTTCGGACAAGTTACGAACCACACTGCATCTTAGTTTTTCCATCAGTAAAATGTAGGAAATACTAGTAATCAGGGTTGGTAACACATGGTAAGTACTATGCAGGATTGCTATTATTATTTTTCACTTCCAGCTGCATATGGAGTGCGTGTGTGTGTATATACATAAAATGAATCATCAACTGTAGATCAGATTAAATAACAGAGCAAATGATTTTGAGAATAAGCAGAAAGAATGCTGGAGGCTGCAACGCTACATCGATGTGCAGTACAGATGTGTGAGGCTTTCTTACCAGGCTATAAAAATGTTTACACAGTAATTAGGCCCCTTATCAGTACACAAACAGATTACACTATGCAGAATGAATGAAACAGCTCAAAAACGCTCCCATTTTTCATGTGGTTCAGAGTACTTTCCTAATTCTTGGGTTTACTAAAATAAATTAACGTTTCAATAACACAGAGCCACTGCTGAGGGCAGGGAAAGGGGTGCCAGGAGGGGAAACCGACTCTCGTTGACAAGCGCACGTCATTTCATCCATCTGGTCCTCGTTTTTCCACGTCTGTAAAATGAGGTAACCAAGGTCCCCGCGCCCTGTTCAACACTGTGCTTCTATTCCTTACGCTCATTCTCTTCCGAGCATGTATTCGCTCTGCTCTTCATCAAGAAAGGATGTGTTTAATTAAACTAATGGTGGGAAAGGTAGTGAGTCTGCTGAACTGCATAATGAGATGTCCAGACCAACACTATTCAGTTCGATTAACACTGAGTTGTGACCGTTAATTCCTGACATTTAAGTCCCCAAATCAAGTCTGCACCATGAAACAAAACAAAACAAAAACCACTGCGGTCGAGTTGATTCTGACTCATAGCGACCCCATGTGTTACAGAGCAGAACTGCTCCATAGGATTTTCTTGGCTGTAATCTTTACAGATTGCCAGACCTTTCTTCCACAGCACCGGTGGATGGGTTCCAACCACCAACCTTTAGGTTAGTAGCCAAGTGCAAACTACTTGCACCGCCCAGGGACCACAAGATATATTTTTCTCCGTGCATATCAACAGCTCCTCCCAAACACATCGTGGACTAAATAACACTTTATTTCATGTTTTTTTTTTTTTCCCCTGCTTTCAAAGAATAATATTCTGTTGTAATAATTATGTCACCAAAATAATTATCTTAAGCGGCCTAATTTGCACTCCTACGTTTTCATTGGCTAACTTTTGCTTTGAAAAAGTGCAACTGATTTGTAATCGGGATCCAAACTTTTGGGATCCAATACTTAAGCAATAATGTTTAAATGTTCAGAGATGAGCTTTTAATGAATATTTAATTGCTCTATTCTTCCTAAGTGTAAATTATGCTTTCAGTGAATGCTCTGAACACTAAAAAAGGCAAGATTCAGTTTCTCCTAGCTAAATCATGCCTTTATGTTTCTTAACATTTTTTTTTTTTTTTACAAGGGGGAAAAAGCCCATCTAGGTTTCAAGCGTGGAGACCCTGGGTGGCACCAATGATTAAGTGTTCAACTACTAGCCGAAGGTTGGTGGTTTGAACTCACCCACAGGTGCCTTGGAAGAAAGGCCTGGCGACCTGCTTTCAAAAGGTCACAGCCTTGAAAACCCTATGGTGCAGTTCTGCTCTGCACACATGGGGTCGCCATGAGTCAGAATCAATGAGAATCAATGTTAGTCAGCAACTAACAACAACAATAACAGGTTTCAAGCTCTAGAGGAAGGATTCAGAGAGTAACTTGGAGGTCGGGTAACTTATTACAGCAATAATCCAAAATTCAAGACAATATAGATGTATATATTTGAAATATACAGGAAAAAATCTAGTTATATAGATACTGAAATGTTAGCAGTCTGGGGAGTAAGAATGGAGGGGGCTTTCACGCTGTAGGTAATATATTCTGTATTGCTTGAACTTCTTTAAAAGAATAACATTTACCTTCATAATTAAACATATTTTAAGCCCAAATCAATTGGACAGCTGTTGCAAAATGCATATCATATCTGCTGTCCCTCCCAGAACTGTGAGTTTCTTTATATTAAAATTTCCAGAAATAAAATGGTAGGGAAAAAAAGCGTTAGTAAATATAGACTCTCACAACACCCCATCCAAGACACTTGTGATTATCTGTATCTATATTTTAAAAAGACAGATGTGCTCATTTTCAAAAATTAAAAAATCATTCATAGCGCCAACGCCTTCGGACAAGCATTGTTAACGTTTTCGGTCCATTTCTTTTCATGGTTCTTCTCTACCACGTTTTTAAACAAAACTGAAATCAACGCTGTCTGTGCCCACGTTTAGTTGGTACATTAGAAATCACTAAATTAAGGTCAGCAAAGCATTTTCTCTCCATCTGTTACCCTTACTAAACACTACATTTCATTTTATACTCTTAATGGATAAAGACTCGCTTTATTGTACCCAGGGAGTGCATACAGAACACACAGCTGTTTTTGAAAATATAAATTAAATTATGTCACTCTCACATTAAAGGAGCCCTGGTTGGCGCAACAGTTAAACACTTGGCTGCTAACCGAAAGGTTAGTGGTTTGAACCCACCCAGTGGCTTCTCGAGAGAAAGACCTGATAACCTGCTTCTGTACAGATAACAGCCTAGGAAACCCTATGGGCCAGTTCTACTCTGTTACATGGGGTCGCCGTGAGTCAAAATCAACTCGACGGCACGCAACAACAACGTGCTTAAAACCCTCAGTGGCTCCCATCAAGCTCAGGATCAAATCCAAACTCCACACGGTGACCTACGAGGCCCCCCATGAACTAGCCCCAGCCTCTCTGAACTCATCACCTGCCACACTCCCCTCACGACACTCCAGCCACACCAGGCCCCTTCCTGTTCCTCTAACGCACCCAGCTTGTTCCTGCCTCGTTCCTGCCTCAGGGCCTTTGCACCAGCTGTTCCCACTGCCTTGACGTTCCTCCCAGCTCTTCACCCAGCTGGCCCCTTCAAGCCTTTCTGGTCTCTACCTAAATATGGCCTCCTCAGTGAGACCACCTAATCTGAAGTAGCCCCTAAATCTATCCCAAGTATATCATCTAATTTTATCTTGGGTCCAATAGCGGTTCAGTCGCAGAATTCTTGCCTTCCACGTGGGAAGTCTGGGTTCAATTCCCAGCCAAAACACCTCATGCACAGCTACCACCCATCTGTCAGTGAAAGCTTGCATGTTGCTATGATGCTGAACAGGTTTCAGTGGAGCTTGCAGACTAAGACAGACTAGGAAGAAAGGCCTGGCAACCCACTTCCAAAAATCAGCCAGTGACAACTCTATGGATCACAGGGTCTGATCCACAACCAATCGTGAGGATGGGGCAGGACCTGGCAGTGTTTCATTCTGTTGTGCATGGAGTTGCCATGAGTCAGGGTCCTACTCAACAGGAGCTAACAGCAACAACAAATTTCATCTTCCAGGTTTTTTATTTTATTGTTTGTATTTCATTTTATTGTTGATGGTGTCTGCCCCACTAGAATAGGAGAGGACGGCCTCCTTCTGACTTGCTGTTTTCTCCAGTACGTAAACCAGCTGTGTGCAATAAACATTGGTTGGTTGAATGAATGAAAGTATTTTCAAAGCATCCAGATTTGTGGGGCATGAGATAAGGTAACCTACTTAAATAGGCGTTATTCACAGCAGCACAGCCCCTTAATGAGACTTTTTAAAATGGGTCGTCACCTTCTGCGGCAGCCTGGTCATGGAGCTGTCCACAGCCCTGCCAGGAGGAAAACAAGCCAGCTATTTGATCCCGGCTAGGCTCTCATTTGCTTTCCCTCCCTGTTACCTAAGCCGGAAACCCAGCGGTCACACTATTAAAAACAAAAACATTTACCATGGAGTTAATTCCAACTCATGGTGCCCCCATGTGTATCAGAGTAGAACTGTGCTCCACAGGGTTTTCAATGGCGGATTTTTCAGCAGTAGATCACCAGGCCTTTCTTTCAAGGCACCTCTGGGTGGACTCAAACCTCCAACCTCTCAGTTAGCAGCTGAGCTCATTAACCGTTTGCACCATGCAGGAACTCTGGTCGCACTAGTCTCTTCCCAGTCTCTCACTCTCATATCACTTAATTAATAAGTCTTGCCAATTCACCCTCCTGTGGTAAACTGCCACCATCTCTTCCACCATCTTTCAGTAGAATTATTTCCGTTTCCTTTCAGAAAATTACCTCTCTCCATTCAATCAAATGTCCCTTTGGAAAACTTCCCCTAGGTATGGGGACCCAACACAATGCCAATCAGACATATCCTCTGAGCATTTTGAATGTAGCAGAATAATACAAAATAATAACAATGACAGTAATAATAATAACAGAAAAGGTTAGAGCTCATTTACTTGCAAAGCATCACCTGGGAGAGACCACAGGGCCACTCCTGCCACCCAGATCCCCTGGACGGCCCCGTTCCTGTCTGCTCCAAGCCTGTCTCTGCAGGCATGCCCCCAATCCTGTGAGCTTCCTCCAATACTTCCAATAACCTCCTTTTGGGGCTTTAGTTGTTGGTCATAGCTGGTTCCTCTGTCGCTTGCAGCCCAAGAACCCTAACTGATAATTCTCCTAAATGTTTGCCAAATCCATCTCCTCTTCCCCAGACTCCTCACCACGGCCTTCTCACTCCAAGCCCAGCATTCAGCGCCAGTCTCTTCACTGGTATCCCTGCCAAATCCATTCTCCACGCAGTTCCTACCTAAAACTCAAATCTGGCCATGTCATCCGCCCCCTAGTGGATAAATGCTGAACCCCTTGTCCTGACCAAAAGCCTCCATTCATCATTCCAGCCTCTGCTCTGGTCTCACTGTACGGTCCAAGAACTCCACGCTGCCTGCTGCTTCTCCACAGTCCCCGTGTGTTTTCTTACCTGACCCCAATCTGAAGCAGCCCCTGAATCTGTCTCAATTATATTATCTAATTTTATCTTGGAAGCAATAGTGGTTCAGTGGTAAAATTCTCGCCTTCCACGCAGCAGACCTGGGTTTGATTTCCAGCCAATGCACCTCCTGTGTAGCCACTGCCTGGAATCTTGCGTGTGGCTACGATGCTGGGCAGGTTTCAGTGGAGCTGAGCCTTTGCCCAAACTGTCTCCTCTGCACTGGAATGCCCACTTGAGCTGACCTCTTCATAACCATCCTTTAAACTCAGCTCAGACATCACCTCCATCCTACACTAGCCACTTTCTGTTTCTATTCACAAACACATATCCCTCACCCATGTGTCTGACTTCCCCCCACTAATCTATGAATTTTTGGATGACAGAAGCTCTGTCACAGACTCAGCTCTATGCCCGTAGCACATAATAAGCACTGAACAAATTTTCATTAGACGTCCAACGATTACAAACGTAATCCACTTTGAAAATCCCAGGTTGGGTGCAAAAATTGTGTTTTCATTTTCCTGCTTTGTGACCACATACGGAATTACCAGAATTACCTTCAAATTGCGCATTCTGAGGACTCAGTCTCTCCTGAAGGACAGTTCCATTGTTTAAGAGTCAGACTCACACTGTTTTAACAAGCGTCCGTCCGAGGGACTGCTGCTTACATTGCCTAATGGTTCTCAATCACAAAAGGACGTTTCAGGCACTCTGACTACATTAGTTTAAGCCTCCAGCAAAGGGCAAAGATGCCACCCACTCCAGAGCGATGTAGGCACAGAAAGAGAATGTTCCAGAAAAAAAAATGAAGAAGAAGCCTATAATCGAACTAATCTAGGCTCAAACCTAGACATGGCTCCAGCGTGGGGACACACGAGGAGGCAGAGGTCTGCCCGTTCCCCTGACCGACTGCACAGCCCCCCGCCCATGCCTGGGCTTCCCCATGGGGAGTAAGAATTGAGACGCTGACCGAGATTCACTCAACAAACACAAACAGGGCAGCCACTCTGTCTGACTCTAATCAAGGCACCCACGTGACTAACACGTGTTCAGCAGTTCAAAGGTGGTGGTGGTTGTTGTGGTGTGCCGTGCAGTTGAGCTCAACTCATAGCGACCCCCATGACAGAGCAGAACCGCTTCATAGGGTTTCCTAAGCTGTGATCTTTACGTGTGCAGATCTCCAGGTCTTTCTCCCGAGATCAGTTAGCAGCCTTTCAATTAGCAGCCAAGTGCTTAACAATTATGCCACCAGGACGCCTTAGTTCAAAAGCTACTAAAACAGTTTTCCAGAGCATAAGTGAGAGGTATGGAAAGAGCTCTGGCCTTAGAATCAGAAACTCAGCCTCCTGAAATCAAACCATAACCCTGCCTCTTGCCTACAACTTAGGCAGTCTAGGAAAAGTTGTTTAACCTCCCTTAGCTTTGGTTTCAAGGAGTCTCTGGGTGGCACAAACAGTTAAGCCCTCAACTGCTAACTGAAAGACCAGCGGTTCGAACCTACCCAGAGGCACCTCAGAAGAAAGGCCTGGTGATCTGCTTCTGAAAGGTCACAGCCTGGAAAACTCTACAGAGCACAGTTCTACTCTGTAATACATAGGGTTGCCATGAGTTGGAATCAACTTGACAGCAACTAATAACAGCCATAAATCTTTGGTTTCTAAATATGAAACATGAGACCAAATATGGGAAAGGGTCTAGCACAAAAGCAGGGTCTCAGAAATCTCAATTGCAAATGGTTTGCACTTGGCTACTAACTGAAAATTCAGCAGCACAATGGAAGAAAGGCCTGGGATCTACCAGTGTAAGATCACAGCCGCTGAAAACCCTACAGCATGCAGTTCTACTCGGAAACACATGGGGTCACTATGAGTAGTAATCGACTCGATGATGGCTTTGGGTTTTTGTTTCTTGCTTTTTTTGTCCTACAGGCCGCAAATCTCCAAAGTTCTATGAGAGCCAGGAGAATTTCTCTCACAATAAGAAATAGCACCCCCTTCTGACACCCAGCAAGCACTCTGAGAGGCTGTAGATCCTGCAACCTATGGGGAGAGCTGCCACTGCAGACCCAGCATCAGGCTCAAGGAACAGACTCCCCTCCCCAGCTGGTGACCCAGGAGTAAACCGTCCCACCCAAGGCCACTCACTATAGAAAAGAAATTTCCAGATTGGAGCCCAACCCTACGCAGTATTTCAGCACTGATCAGAGCCCTCCCACTGGGGAGATGCAGGTTAAATTCAAGGCAGAGCAGCTGTCACCCCCTAATCCCAGCCCCCACCCCCACCCCTTGGTGAGGAAAGGGATCCTACGTCTCCATCCAGTCAGGCAGTCATTTGCTAAACAGAACCGGCTGAACTGAACGGTTTCCTTTCTAAAGAACCCTTACCCTGCACCCTCACACAAGGAAGTGGTTACTTTCAGAGTTCAGAGAAAGGTGACATCTTGGTGAACAATTCTCAGAGGATTTATCTCTCCTCCAATAAAATGTCATAGGGATTGAGTTTCCAGAGAATTTTGTTTTCATTATTCCACTTGGATGCACCCAGAAACCACCTTCGGAGTCGCTCACCAGCTTCTCAGGAAGCGAGGCTGTTCTTCAGGCGACTGGCTGCTGTGGAAAACCCAGAGGTCCCCAGTAAGCTCAGAAAGGGGGGCCTTCTACCGGACTGTCCCCAGAGCAGGCACCTGGGGACGGCCAGGGGATGGGGAAATCCCCCTCGGGGGCATTCGTGGGGCCCCACGAGGCATCCACTCTTTGTCTAGGATTGCCTCAGGAGCCACCAAAGCTCTGGAGTCCAGGAATGAATCATAAAGTGGCACACCCTAAAAGAGCTGCAAGCACAGAGGGGTCCAGGTGCCACCCAGACTTCAGCCAAGGCCTGGGACAAACAGGTAGCAAAGACAAATCCTGACTCCACATCTCCTTGCCCCACCAATTCCTCCTACCCTACAAAAATGAAATAAAAACTACCACCAAGCCAGGGAGGAGAGCTTGAGCCTGGCTTCTATAAAAGCCATATTCTGCTCTAGTCTAAGGACAATTTCACACCAAATGGCTTTAAAAGCCTTCCATAGCCCTGATGCCTGAATTGAAAAACAGTTCATCTTCTGGGCTGAAAGTCAGCAGTCAGAGAAGCGGAACGCAGAAATCCCAAGAGTACGTGAGCTTTATCTGCACAAATGTTGTGTGTGTGTGGACATACATAGGGCAGAAATCACCCCTTCTTCCTGAGGGGTCATCGCAACTCTATTGCCCTGCTGCTCTTATTCACTCTAGAAAGCAGTCACTGTCACCCACCGCAGCCTTGAGCTGCTATTCCCTACGCCCTGGGAAGTCTCCCTTCCTGGGAACACCAGGCTCCGGTCCTGGGGATGGCGCCCCAGTCTTGGCACCCCGGGAACTGCAGGCACCGCCTCAGCCGGGGAGCAAGGACTCCAACACAAATGTCAAGAAGGCGCCATCCTCACACACTCGTCACTGGGAAAAAAGGAGCCTTGGGGAAACTTGGGTATGGGAAAGGGGCGCACGTGGCTCCTGGCTAAAGGGCAAGCCACCGCCCTCTGTCCCGTACGTGCGCGAGGCGTCCTCGGCTCGCCTGGTCACCGAGGCCGCCCCAGAACTACCTGCTGCTGCCCGGGCGCCCTCAGGCCAACTCGGAGGAAGTTCACTCCCCGCAGCGCTGGTCCAGGAGCTGGTGCACCCGTGGCCACTCCGACTGCCCAGGGCGCCAGCGCCCACCCCGCCCAAGCGCGCACCCATCAAGCTGCTGCGAGCCCTGGGGCCCACCCAGCACCGGCCAGGTCCCAGGCTGAGCGGCGGAGGCCTCCCCGGTCATTCCCCGGGCATCGTGCACCCGGCTAGGGAGCGTGCGCCCAGGAGGGCTAGCAGCCCGCGCGGGAGGCTGGAGAGGCGAAATGCTGCCTTCTGCCTCTCCCAATCGCCATGACTCCCGGCTTCCCGGGTGCCTGGATGCCTCCCTGCTCCCCCCTGGGCTGCTGGCGGCTCCCGCTCCCATCCCACCCACCGCCGGAGAGCCCGTGGCCACAGGCGAGCAGCGCCCTGCCTCCAGGGGGCACAGTCCGGGACACCGGGGTGAGACGTGGTCCTTCCCGGGCCCTCGCCCCAGGACAGGCAGGCAGCCGGACGGCCAGGAGCCACCCCAGGGAAGGCCAGGTGGCTCGGGTGGCCCCCACCCGCCCTGTGCCCTCTCCAGTGCCAACAGGTACGGGAGGGGGTGCTGGCCTCTCTCCCGCCCCCTCTGGGGTCTGCGGCCGGGGCCAGGGGCCTCAACAGCCCTGGGGTCCGGCCGGGCATGGTGGAGAGGGCGCGGGCGGAGGACCGAGGTGACGGCGGGAGCGCGCGGCAGACGGCGGCACTCACCTCGCGCTGGGCCG
>NW_004444013.1:8258477-8274709 GCF_000243295.1 Trichechus manatus latirostris
CCAGTGGCCGAGGCCCCGCCGGAGTTGCGCGCCCCAGAAACTCCATGCAGCTTCGGCCTCCTCCCGGCTCCTCCCCGGCGGGCCCCCAGGGCCTGGAGACCGCCCGGCGCGCCCTCCTGGCTCCGCCTCGGCCCGCGTCAGTGGCCGGGTTCAAGGCTCGCCTTGGCCGCCCGCGCCCCCGCTGCTCCCAGGGTCGGGGAGCCCCCTCCCCCAGCCTTCTGCCTCTCCAATGGCTCCCCTGGTTTCCAGGCAGCGCAACCTGAGGAACGCCTCGGCGCGCGCGCACTCACACGCGCACACACACGCGCTGCACACCCAGGCAGACACGCGGGGGGCGAGCTGGAGCTGGGCAGACGGTGCTCCTTCCTTTCCGCCCACGTTAACTCCGGCAAACTGCTGCTCCTTGGTATTGGACGACTCGCTCAAGCGCTCCCCACCTTAACTACTTCATATCCAGGGCCCACACCTTTGGGCCACAAACGCACCTGCAGCCGCACCCAGGGCCAGGATGATCTCCGAAGTGGAGGGGCCTGGCCAACACTGGAGAGAGGAGGATTCCGCGTGCGCACCCCTAGCTCCGCCTGGGGAGGTACTGCCCCGGGGCTACTGCCCACCAACCTCCACTCCCCCTCCACTGGGGCCTGAGAACAAGAGGTGTGGCCCGCACTCTCCTTCCAGGGTTGAAGACGGATTCCATCTTCAAGAAATCCATTCGAGGGGGAGAGGGCGCGTGGAAACAGAGATTCCACAGAGTGCCGTGCAACCTGCCCCGTTGCAGACCTGGCCAACGCCACACCCACAGAACCTTTTCTACCCCTCCCGTGGCTCAAGGGCGACACATTAGTGTCTCCAGTGACCTTTCCTGTCCCCACCTGTCTGCGTCCCAAGTGCCCAGGAGCTGAGAGAAGATACTGGGCCACCAAGATTTGTGTTGTCAAGAAAGGGAAAAAAATCAACACACCGAGCTGGGGCTCAGACATTACCATAGACGGAGTCAGCCGCCTGCCAGTGCTCTCTGCTCTTCCCAAAGGTGGGCCAGGGGAGAGGAACAAAACCCTACCAAAAGAGAGTTTCCCTGGCTGAAGTAGGCTCTTCTTCCTTGACAGCGTCCTTCTTTCCAGGGTCCGCAGTTTCTTGCCCCCTCTAGGGGGCAGAAAGGCTGCTCACCAGCTCAGATGTCTCCAACTCCCAGAATCAAAGGATAAAAGCCATGAGAATTTGCACACCACTCAGGAACAACAAAGGCAATACTGCCAAAAGCCTCCTGTCCAAACAGCTCAGTGTCGCTTCTCCGCTGGCTGGGTCAGCTGCCAAGGGGAGTGTGGCACTGGTGGCTGCCAGCCAGCGCATAAATTAATTAGAGTCCCCTCCTTGACTGAGCCTCCTTGCTTATAGCCTGGGCGTGGTTCGCCTGAGCCCTGCAGCATTGAATGTGGGTACTACACCTTTGGCATTTAGCACAGTGGCTAAGAGCTCAGCTACTAACCAAAAGGTCAGCAGTTCAAATCCACCAGCAGCTCCTTGGAACCCAGTGGGGCAGTTCTACTCTGTCCTATAGGGTCACTATGAGTCAGAATCAATGGCAATAGGTTTGGTTTGTTTTTGTTTTTTGAACCTGTATTATTCCACTGAAATCCCTGGGTGGCACAACCGTTTAAACTCGAAACTGCTACCCAAAAGGTTGGCTGTTCAAGTTCACCCAGAGGCTCCCCGAAAGAAAGGCCTGGAGATCTACTTCCAAAAAATCAGCCATTGAAAACTGTATGGAGAATACTTCTACTCTGACACACATGGGTGTCTCCACGAGTCAGAACTGACTCCACAACAACTAGTTATTATTCCACCACCTGTCTGTTAGTTTGTAGTACTGTGGTGGTTTGCGTGTTGCTTTGATGCTGGAAGCTATGACACCAGTATTTCAAACACCAGCAGGGTCACCCATGGTGGAGAGGTTTCAGCAGAGCTTCCAGACTAAGACAGACGGAAGAAAGGCCTGTTGATCTACTTCCAAAAATTAGCCAATGAAATCCTTATGGGTCACAACAGAATATTGTCTGATATAGTCCTGGAAGATGAGCCCCTTAGGTTGGGAAAAAAAACAAAACCCACTGCCAGCGAGTCGATCCTAACGCATAGTGACCCTATAGGACAGGGCAGAACTGCCCCATAGGGTTTCCAAGGAGCGGCGGCTGTTGGATTCAAACTGCTAACCTTTTGGATAGCAGCCGAGCTCTTAACCACTGTGCCACCAGGTTGGAAGGCACTTAAAATACACAGTGGTCACAACAATGGACTCAAGCATACCAGCGATTGTGAAGATGGCGCAGGACCATACAACATTTTGTTCTGTTGTACATGGGGTTGGAGCCGACTCTATAGCAGCTAACAACAACCCTGTATTCTTACCATCTTTTCTTGTACAGACACTACTTTGCGAATTATCTTAAAACCTTCTTGAGCCACTGGCTGAGTCTTATGTAGAAATACATAGAAAGCATTTCCAGGGGGTTCCAACAACAGTCATGGGCAGATGAACTAAGAGAGTAAATGGGGCCTCAGTATGATATTTCCCTTTGATCCCTTATTGTTGTTGTTGTTAGGTGCCATCAAGTCGATTCCAACTCATAATGACACTTTGTACAACAGAATGAAACACTGCCTGGTCCTACAGCATTCTCGCAATCGTTGTTATGTTTGAGTCCATCGTTGCAGCCACTGTGTCAATTCATCTCTTTGAGGGTCTTCCTCTTTTTCGCTCACCCTCTACTTTACCAAGCATGATGTCCTTCTCCAGGGATTGGTTCCTTCCGATAACGTGTCCAAAGTACGTGAGACAAAGTCTTGCCATCCTCGCTTCTAAGGAGCATTCTGGCTATACTTCCAAGACAGATTTGTTGGTTCTTCCGGCAGTCCATGGTGTAATCAATATTCTTCGTCAACACCATAATTCAAAGGCATCAATCCCTCTTCAGCCTTCCTTATTTATTGTCCAGCTTTCACATGCATATGAGGCAATTGAAAACACCATGGCTTGGGTCAGGCGCACCTTAGTCTTTAAAATGACCTCTTTGTTTTTTCACACTTTAAAGAGGTCTTTTGCAACAGATTTGCCCAGTCGTTTGATTTCTTCTCTCCTGCTTCCATGGGTGTTGATTGTGGATCCAAGTAAAATGAAATCCTTGACAACTTCAATATTTTCTCCGTTCATCATAATATCGCTTATTGGTCCAGTTGTGAGGAGTTTTGCTTTCTTTAGGTTGAGGTGTAATCCATACTGAAGGCTGTAGTCTTTGATCTTCGTCAGTAAGTACTTCAAGTCCTCTTCACTTTCAGCAAGCAAGGTTGTGTCATCCGCATAACGCAGGTTGTTAATGAGTCTTCATCCAATCCTGATGCCCCATTCTTCTTCATATAATCCAGCTTCTTGGAGTATTTGCTTAGTATACAGACTGAATAGGTATGGTGAAAGGATACAGCCCTGACACACACCTTTCCTGACTTTAAACCACGCGGTATCCCCTTAGTTTGGCTGAAAACGTCATCTTCTTGTAATCTGTTGCCTCTGTAAGCAATTATGTTGTCACTTTCTGCCTGGATGACAACTGGGTTACCAAAGCCCCTTTGCAAATCTACATAAAC
Source organism: Trichechus manatus latirostris (assembly GCF_000243295.1). NCBI lineage: Eukaryota > Metazoa > Chordata > Mammalia > Sirenia > Trichechidae > Trichechus > Trichechus manatus. Next base: position 8,262,117 of record NW_004444013.1, read on the forward strand.
ATACAGAGTTCCTGATAGAATGCAGGTGTTACCACATAACCAAAGTGGAACACAGCCGGTGGCACGTTCTCACTCTGCCCATTTACTGCTTATGTCAATTTGGGCAAGCTATTTGTTCCCTCAAAATCTCGCTGTCCTTTGCAAAATGGGATAATAATAATATGCATCTCATCAGGTTGTTGTAAAAAATAAATTTAAAATTTAATGTGACAATCTGAAATGGCAATTAACTTAGCTCAGTTCTTGGCATAAAGTAACCTTTCAATAAATGCTAGCTGTTATTATTATTAGCGAGCAGTTCACACCTATCAAGGGGGGCATTGGTGGTTCAGTGGTAGAATTCTCACCTTCCGTGCGGGAGACCTGGGTTCCATTCCCGGCCAATGCACCTCATGCACAGCCACTACCTGTCTGTCATTGGAGGTTTGCTTGCTGCTATGATGCTGAATTGGTTTCAGTGGAGCTTCCAGTTCCAGACCAAGACAGACTAGAAGAACGGCCTGGCAACCTACTTCCCCAAAATCATCTAATAAAACCTTATGGATCACAACAGTCCAAGCCTCAACTGATCTTGGGGATGTTTCAGAACCAGGCAGTTTTTTCATTCTGACATGAGTCAGTGGCAGCTAACAACAACACCACATATCAAAGACATAACCTTGGGAGAAAATTCAAGGATCTCTTTGCTACAAGATACTAAGCTCAACTGACCTCAAGATCTAGAAAAGCAAGGTGGCTGACTTTGGAGAGCATGCTAAATGCATCTCCTGGGCCTCACCAACTATGACACTTTGAGACTTCCAGGTTAAGGAGGTTGCAGGTTCACAGGCCCTAATACCGTTGCCCCAACTTTTATTCATTTGTTCAATATATTTGTATTAAGGGTCAATATGGGCCAGGCCTTCCCATTAAAATGAAAAGTGTCTTGAAAGACTATTAGTAAAAGCTGGAAAAGCCAGGAGAAGGCAGCTGGTGAGGACTTGAAAGACACTGAGAAAACTGTTTTTGGAAGCTGTGGCTTGTCTTAATTCCTCACCCACAGAACTGTAAGAGGTAGGAATAAACTGTTTCAAGCCATTTAATTTTGGGGTGGTTTGTTATACAAAAATAATAACCAGAACAATTTACTAATGTGGAAAGATGTACAAAATATATTGTAAAGTTAGAAAAAGCAAATTCAAGTAACCTGTGTAATACCATTTTTGAAAGAGCAAGTTTTTGTGTGTATATTCATGTACGTATAATATATCTGCACAGAATATAATTGAAATACTACATTAACTAATTCTGTAGAATCAGTACTGGGGAGACATCTGCTTTTTAGATACACACTGTATGTATATTTTATAACAAGCATTTTTAACATTTGCTTAATTTTTAAAAATATGCAAAAAATTGCCCTGTATTTATTTTATTTCAAAGCAATTAATATGTAGTATATACCTACAAAAAGAATAGCATTCTCTGCCTTAAAAAAAAAAAAAAAAAAAACCTAAGTGTTTACTAAGTCCCAGGAATATTAATAAAAAATATTATATTGACACATTCATAGATGATTCTTTTAATTTACAGGATAAAGGAAAATTTAGACAGGGCAAGAACAGATTATCAATGAAGGAAAAAAAATCAGTGAAGGCTGGCTTCAGGAGTGTGTGTAACACTAGATCACAGAACAAAACAAAACAATAAACTTAGAGGGTGAAGTGATGTCACCAAAAGCTTATGTCTTCAGTTAAATTTTTATTATGTATGAAAGTAAGTGCAAAAATATTGTCTAATTAAACGGTTAAGAAAGTAAATGGACTTTTTCTATATTTTGGAGGAAAAAACTCAAAGCCAATGAGAAAATTGGACTCAGAGTTAAGAACTCAAGAATGGGAAAAAAATTATGAGATTAAAGAATTGACAGTAAGCGAATAAAACCAGTTCATAAACATATAATAGCTATTGAAAGACGTAATTTTGTTAAAAGGATAAGAACATGAATTCCTAAACCCAATTTAAGTTAATATCAAATCGGAAGTAATAGGTACAGCACGAAGGAATTTAATTATACCCCAAACTATTGCCTGGTATGAGAGAAATCAAAATTCGTGTTTTATTGTTGAATTTGATCATTAGGGGAAAAAAAGCTTAAATTGTGTTTCCAAAAAATTTAAAAGGCAAATATTGACTTTTGCTTCTGGCTATGATGGAATTAATCAAACTTCTTGCCGAGGAAAAAAAATAAAGTTGAATACAGTACAAAACAAAACAGCAACAAACCGCTGTTTGAAGGCATCAAAGCAAACTAAGGCAGCCGGCACTTAAGTGGCCAAGAACCCAGAGAGAAAGGAAAATCATGTGTGTGAATCTGACATTCTCTACTACCTTTCCCTTTGGAATAATTAATGATTTCCAAGTAGCACTGGACCAAAAGGCCAAAAATAAAAAGCAACAGCTCAGAGATTTTGTATCACAGACACAGAGAGAAAACAATCAGGTTTTAGTGCTCCCAAGAGAGCCAGGCCCTGTGGGACCAAAATCTAAGAAAAGGAACCCTCAGAAAAGTGGGAGCACCATTCTGCTCCATTTCCTCCCAAAGGCACTTGCCTATATTGAAGCTGTGGGGGATGAAAGAAAATGAACCAAGCAGAAGCAGCAGCTAAGAGGCTAAAAAGTGAAGGAGAACATTCAGGAATCTCACAGTGATACCAAGAGGACAAAAATTGGAGTTCAGGACCTGCCAATGAGGCTGGGCCCTGATAAACACCCCAAGGTTTCAGCTGAAGCTCTTGAAAGAGAATGCATTAAGACTAAGGGCAAACCAAAAGCCACTGGAAAATCAAGTCCAGCCTCAAATTATCTCAATTGTTAATTATCGAAAGGTGATCTACCCTACCCTAACTGCCTGCCAGAAGCAATTACAATCTCTCTGAGAGAAGAGAAAAAACATCCAGAGCCTCTACAATTTTTCAGATATAACAGCTGGCATTTAATCAAAACTTACCAAACATTCTAGAAGACAGGGACAAATTAAGGAAAATCAAGAGAAAAAATAAAAAATAAAAGAAACAGAAGATAAAAACATACATGATTCAGATATTGCAGTTATATAAAACAAACATTAAAACAAATGTAACAAATGTTCAAGAAAGTGGATGATAAACACAAAGAAATTCACCAAGAAGAACTAGAATTTATTTTTAAAACAGAATAAAAGTGATACTAGAAACAAACAAAAAATAAAATCACTCAATAAATGGACTTAAAGAAGATTAAATACAGCAAAAGAGATTAGTGAACTGTTAAACAGGTGGGTAGAAAATATCTGACTAAAGTATGAAGAGAAGAAAGGATGGAAAATAGAGAAAAGAGCTTAAGAAATATATCAAATATGGTGAATAATCAAGCATGTTATTGAGGTCTCAAAAGGAAAAGAGAGGTAGAAAGGAGCAATACTGGCTGGGAATTTTCCAAAACTGATGAAAGACATTAAGCCACAGATTCAGGAATTTCTAAGAACTCCAAGCAGGATATATACAAAGAAAGACACACCTAGGCAATCATAATTACATTTCTAAAAGCCAAAAACAAATTATTATAAGCAGTCAGACTCTCCCTTGCAAACCTAAATACACACACACATTCCTTTCAGAGGAATAACAATTAGTCTGACAGATGACTTCTCAATAGAAATGATGAAAATTAGTATAACTTCATAATCTCTGGTATGCTACAAGAAAACAACTGCCCACCTAAAATATAGTGTGCAGTAAAAAGACCCATTAAAAAGGAAGCTGAGGATGAATCCTCATCCATTGTTGGTGGGACTGTAAAATGGTACAACTGCTATGGAAAACAGTTTGGTGCTTGCTCAAAAAAAGTAAACATAGAATTGCCATATGACCCCGCAATCTCATTCCTTGATATACACACAAAGACTTGAAAACAGGAATACAAATAGATACTTGTACACCAGTGTTCACTGCAAAATTATTCACAATGGCTAAAAGGTGGAAGTAACCCAAGTGTCCATCAACAGATGAATACATAAACAAAATGTGGTATATACGTAATATTATTCAGTCATAAAGAGAAAATAAGTCCTGATACATTCTATGACATGTATGAACCTTGAAACCATTATGCTGAGTGACATAAGTCAGAATCAAAATGACAAATACTGTATAAGCCCACTTGTATGAAATCTCTAGAATAGGCAAAGACATAGAGACTAAAGTGTATTAGTGGTTATTAGAAGCGTGTGGGTGGGGGAAATGGGGAATTATTGCTTAAGGAGTACTAAGTTTCTGTTAAGGGTGATGAAAAAATTTGGAGATGGATAGTGGTGATGGTTGCACAACATGGTGAACGTAATTACTGTATTTTACACAAATAACACGCGCCTTCTACAGTTGCTTGCCAACCGTGCCCTATCCCACGAGGTATTTCTGTAAGCATGCTACACTAATTTTTTACAGCAACATGTAAAAACAATTGGCATAGCGGCGCTTATGAAAATGCTTCACCAGGGGAGGGCACGGTTAGCAAACAACCACAGAAGGTGCGTGTTATTTGCTTAAAAATACAATAATGTCACTTCATTGTACACATAAAAATAATTAAAGTGGCAAATGTTTTGTTTTATACATTCTATCACAAAACCTTTTTTTAAAGGAAGCTGAGGGACTTTTGCTTTTGAGCTAGTACCAGACTTGCCCTCTCACTGTTAACAACTAGAAAGCTAGACGAAATATATGAATTAACTGTTTTTAACAATTTTACAACAGGCAGCGTAGGACTGTGATCCATATGAGAAGCGAAGTAAATGAGGTGAGCCCTACAGTTGCCCAGCTTTATGCCTGGAGCCTTGTGGTGCAGTGGTTAAGCACTCGGCTGCTAACCTAAAGGTCAGCAGTTTGAACCCACCAGCCACTCCACGGAAGAGAGATGTGGCAGTCTACTCTCATAAAGATTACAGTCTTGGAAACCATATGGGGAAGTTCTACTCTGTCCTATAGGGTCACTATGAGTTGGAATCAACTCAACAGCAATGGGTTTACAGAGGGAAAGAAAACCAAAGCAGAACACGGTGATTTCACTGAGTTGAGGAAACAAAGATCAGAGTTGTGGAGGCTTAGGTAGTTGTAACTGGTTGGGCAGAGAACTAGAAAAGAGAAAACTACGGAAATAAAGACTAACTATATAAATAATGTAAATAAAGACCAATAGTAGGACTGAACTAGCTCTAGAGTAAAGGCTATTCTAAAAACTGCCTTAACAAAGCTTAAAAACATAGAATGGATTAAGCTAATTTTCAACAAACTTATCAGCCTAACAAACAAACTTCAAAACTCTTTAAAGGACAACAACAAAATCCAGAAACTCCACAACAAACATTTACAGTGTCCACAGAAACAGAAGCAGAAATAACAGGAGTGATGGATTTAGCAGATAGGAGCTTACAAATAGCTATTATAAATATAATCAAGGATTTAAAGGAAAACATGAGCATAAAAAAGAAAAGAATAAAAACAATAAAAAAGAAGTCAATGAAATTCTAGACTGAAAAATACAATATTTAATATGAAAATTTTATAATGGACTTCACACATAAGATTAGATGTTGTAGAAATACAATAAGTGAACTTGAAAATATAACAATAGAAAGTAAGCAAACTGAAGCATGGGAAGAAAAATGGTAAAAAATAAATTAACAAAAAATTAAGACAGCCTCAGTGACCTAACATACATGCAATTTGATACCTGAGGTTAGTGTGTGTGTGTGTGTGTGTGTGTGTGTGTGTGTGTGTGTGTGTTGGGGGCTGAGGGATTAGGTAGAAAAAAATCATTTGAATAAATAATGACTAAAATTTCCAAATTTGATAAGAGCTATATAAATACACAGGTCTAAGGGCTCAATGAAGCCCAAGCCAGATAATTATAAGGGAAACCACATTTCACAGTCAAATTGCTGAAAACCAGTAATAAATAGAAAATCTTAAATCCTCCAGAGGAAAAGGACATAGTTCCTCAGGACAAAAAAAAGAATACCAGAGACTTATTTTCCAGAAGACAATGGAACAGTAACTTTAATGTGCTGAAAAAGAAAACAAAACAAAACAAAAAAAACCCTCAAATTCTCTATCCAGTAAAAATTTCCTCCAAATATGAGGGTTAAATAAAGAATTTTTCAGATAAACAAAAAGTGAAAGAATTCATAGCCATTAACGGCCATCATCAGTAAAATGATAAAAGATAGAAACTCAGGAATGATGAGTGCTGGAAGTGATAAATGTGTATAATATGTATAAGTAAAATATATATGACAACAATAGCACAAAGAATAGTAGGAAGTAGATGTAAGTATACTGTTTAAGGTATATCTACAAAGTAGTATAATATGATTTAAAGTTAGACTGCGATATGTTAAATATGCACACTGTAAACTCTAGAGGACAAAGAGCTGTATCAAATAAACCAGTAGAGGAGATAAAATGGAATATTTTTAAAATAACTAATACAAAAACAGGCATATAAAGAGGAAAAAGGTAACAAAGAACAAATGGGATAAACAGAAAATCTGAAAAGTTGTAGCTGTAAGCCTAAGCATTTATTTTATGAGTAAACACAGCTTTATGAGTAAAAAAGCGTTGCTAATTACATTTAATTTAAAGGGTCTAACGCTACAATTAGGAATTCCTGGGTGGTAAAAATGGTTAACACGCTCATCTGCTAACCAAAAGTTGGAGGTTTGAGTCCACCCAGAGGCGTCTTGGAAGAAAGGCTTGGCAAGCTACTTCCTAAAAATCAGCCATTGAAAACCCTATGAAGCACAGTTCTACTCTGACACTCATCGGGTTACCATGAGTTGGAATCAACTCAGCCACAACTGGCTAACTGGTTAAGGCTCAAATTAAAAGGCAGAGATTGCCAGGCTGCATAAAAACAGATTAAGACCCAACTATATGCTGTCTATTATTGAGATATACAAGCAAAGATAGGATAAAGTAAAAGGACAGAAAAATAAATCTCATGAAAATATTAATCATAAGAAAGCTGGAACAACTATATTAAAATCAGGCAAGAAAAATACCAGAGATAAAAAGGGTTATTTCAAAATGATAAAGAGTCAATTCATTAAGAAAACATATCAATCTAAAATACATTCATAAAAAAGTTTTAAAATACATAAAATTAACAAATCCACAAACATAGTAAAAGATTTTAACACACCTTCCTCAGTAATGGATAGAATACGTAAAAATATAAAAGACTGAAAAAGCACTCTCAAACAACTTAGCCAAATTGAATATATAGAACATTACATAACAACTGCAGAATACACAACCTTTTCAAGTACACATGGAATGTTTACAAAATACAGACCAAACGCTGGGACACAAAACAATTCTCAATAAATTTAAAAGTGTTGAAACCATCAGAGAACATTCTCTGATCACAGTGGAATTAAATTAGAAATCAATGAGATACCTGAAAAATTCCCAAATATTTTATGAATAAAAATACAGCTTTATATAGTACATGCATCAAAGAAGAAATAACTAGGAAAATTTAAAGATATTTTAGATCAAATGAAATTAAAATACAACATATTGAAATTTGTGAGATGCAGCTAAAGTAGTGCTTAGAGGGAAAAATAATAGATTAAAATGCTTATTTTAGAAAAGACAAAAGGTATAGAACCAATGTTCTAAGATTCCACCTTAAGAAGCTAGGAAAAGAACTGCAAATTAAACCAAAAGAAAGTAGAAAGAAGGAAATAATAAAGATAAGAGCAGAAATCAATGCAGTAGGAAAATGATAACCAACAAAGAAAAATCAATGAAAAATATCAATAAAATTGGTAAACTTCTAGTTAACCTGATTTAAAAAAATAGAGAAAACACAAATTACCAAGATGGGGCATGAGAAGGAACATCACTATAGATCCTAAAGACATTAAAAAGGATTAATATGAAAATATTATAACCAACTTTATACCAAAATTTTTGACAAGCCAGATAAAATAGAAAAATACCTTGAAAAATAAAAATTAATAAAACAGACTTAAAAAGAGATAGAAAATCTAAATAGTCCTAAATCTTTTAAAGAAATTGAATTCATAATCATCAAGCTTTTCTTCAAAGACACAAAAACAAACTTCTTTAGGCCCACATGGCTTCTCTGATGAATTCTATCAAACATTTACCAATTTTTCAGAAAATTGAGAGTAGAACAAGTCTCATTTTATGAGGCCAGCATTACCTTGTTATCAAAATCACATAAAGACATAACAAAAGAAAACAGAGCAAGACATAACAAGAGCAGAAAATACCCCTCATGAACATAAACGTAAAAAGCCTTAACAATGTTTTAGCAAACTGAACCCAGCAATATATAAAAAGGATAATAATCTTGACAAAGTAGAGTTTCCCCGGAAATACAAAGTTGGCTTATATTTTTAAAAATGAATCAGTGTAATGTATTATATTTCCAGAAGAAAAAAAAATCATATGATCATCCTAATGCATGCACGAAGAGCATTTGACAAAACTCACACCCATTCACAACAAAAACTCTCAAAAAACTAAGAATAGAAAGGAATGTCTTTAACTTGATAAAGGGCATCTACAAATAACTTAGAATTAACATCCTATAAATGGTCAAAGATGAAATATTTTCCCTGTCATATCAGGAACAAGGCAATATGTATACTATTATCGCCTCTGTTCCATTTCTTGGAGGCTCTCACTGGTGCAATAAATCAATAAAAAGAAATAAAATGTACACATATTGATAAGAAAAAAGTAAAACATACTGTCTTAGTTATTCAGTGCTGCTATAACAGAAATACCAAAAGTCGGTGGCTTTAACAAACCAAAATTTATTTTCTCACAGTTAAGGAGGCCAGAAGCCTGATTTCAGGGTGTCAGCTCTAGGAGAAGGCTTTCTCTGTTGGCTCTGGAGGAAGGTCCTTATCTCTTCTGGGCTTTTGCTCCTGGATAATCTTCATGTGGCTTGGCCTGTGTTTTCTCCCATCTCTGCTCTGCTCTCTGGTTTAATCTCTCTTATATTTCAAAAGAGATTGACTCAAGATATACCCTACACTGAACCTGCCTCATTAACATACCAAGACAACACATTCCCAAATGGGATAATAACCACAGGCATCCTGTTTCCATCAAGTCAATTCCAACTCATAGTGACCCTGTAGGACAGGGGTAGAACTGCCCCATAGGGTTTCCAAGGAGCAGCCGGTGGATTTGAACTGCCATCTTTTTGGTTATTAGGCAAGCTCTTAACCACTGCACCACCAGGGCTCCAACCACAGGCATAGAGGTTAGGATTTACAACACACATTTTGGGGGACATAAATCAATCCATAACACATACTATTCAAAGTCAGAAATCTTAAGGAATCTACCAAAAAAAAAATGTAATTTAAACTACTAAATGACTTCAAAGTTGCAGAATATAAGACCAATAAAAACAATAAACAATTGGGAGATGAAATTTAAAATAGCAGATAATCTGAGAAGATGGACTATATGAGAATGGGGCATCAGGATTGGAGGAAGACTCATTAACAATCTTTGATATGCAGATGACACAACCTTGCTTACTGAAAAATGAAGAGGACTTGAAGCACTTAAATGAAGATCAAAGACTATAGCCTTCTATGGATTACATCTCAATATAAAGAAAACAAAAATCCGCACAACGGGACCAATAAGCAACATCATAATAAACGGAGAAAAGATTGAAACTGTGGATCCACAATCAACGTCTGTAGAAGTAGCAGTCAAGAAATCAAAGGACTTATTGCATTGGGTAAACCTACTGCAAAAGATCTCTTTAAAGTCTTGAAAAGCAAAGATGTTACTCTGAGGACTAAGGTGTGCCTGACCCAAGTCATGGTATTTTCAATTGCCTCATATGTGTGCGAAAGCTGAACAATGAATAAGGAAGACTGAAAAAGAATTGACGCCTTTGAATTATGGTGTTGGCAAAGAATATTGAGTATACCATGGACTGCTGGAAGAATGAACACATCTGTCTTGAAAGAAGTACAGCCAGAATGCTCCTTAGAAGTGAGGATGGTGAGACTTGAGTCTCACATACTTTGGACATGTTATCAGGAGGGACCAGTCCCTGGAGAAGGACATCACACTTGGTGAAACAGAGGATCATTGAAAAAGAGGAACACCTTCAATGAGATGAAGTGACACACTGGCTGCAAAAATGGGCTCAAGCATAACAATAATTGTGAGGATGGCGCAAGACGGGGCAGTGTTTCGTTCTGTTGTACATGGGGTCGCTATGAGTCGGAACTGACGCGACGGCACCTAACAACCACCACGACATTCACAATATTATCAAAACATGATATATTAGAGATAACTTTTACAAAATAAGCGTAAAATCTGTATGCTAAAAACTTCAAAATACTGCTGAGAGCTATTAATGCAAAAATAAATGAGGATATAAAACAGGTTCATGGATTGGAGTTTTGATATTTTTAAGATATTAATTTTCCCAAATTGATCTATACATTCAACATAATCACAATTAAAATGTCAGCAAGATTTTTTTGCATAATTTGACAAACTGATTCTAAAATTTATATATAAATGCAAAGGTCAGGTTGAACAGAACTTACACTACCTGATGTCCAGACTTAATATAAAGCTAATCAAGAGACTGCGGTTTCGGCAAAAGAATAGATACACAGATCATGGAACATAATAGATGAGGAATAGACCTATACGTGTATGATAAATTGATTTTTGACAAAGGTGCCAAGCTAATTTAATGAGGGAAGGGATAGTCTTTTCATCAAATTGTGCTTGAACAGATGGATATTCATTCATGTGGAAATAAATGAAGTTTGATACTTACCTTACCCCACACTCAAAAATTAACTCAAAATGAATCATAAGCTAAAATGTAAAACCTAAAGCCACAAACCCTTTAAAAGAAAACATAAGAGAAAAATCTTGGCAACTTTGGGTAGGTAGAAATTTCTTAAATAGGACACAAAAAGCACAAATTACTAAGGAAAAAAATTGATAATTTTACTGCATCAAAATTAAAAACTTTTGCTGTTCAAAAGACACCTTTTAGAAAATGAAAAGACAAAACAGAGGAAAATATTCATAATGCATATATCTGACAAAGAACTTGTATTAAGAGTATATCAAGAACTCTTGTAACTCAATCATATGAAAATAACTCAATTTTTTAAAATGAGCAAATGATTAGAATAGACACTTCATGGTCTTACTAAAAGATACATAAATGGCCAATAGCACATGAAAAAAATGCTCAACATCATTAGTCATCAGCAAAAACAAAATTATAATAGGATACTAGTACACAACCAGTAAAGTGGATAAAATTTAAAAACCTGACAGAACCAAGTGTTGGCAAAAATGTAGAGCAACTGCAAGTCTTATACAGAGCTGTTGGGAGTGTAAAATAGTTCAATAACTTTGAAAAAATGTTTGGCAGTTCCTTATAAAGTTAAACACACAACTACCCTATAATTCAACAATTTCAGTCCTAAGCATTTTTCTTGGAGAAATAAAAACATATGCCCAAAATATGACTTTTACATGAATGTTCATAGCAGTTTTATTCATAATAGCCAAAAACTGGAAACAATCCAAATGTCCATCAATAAGCAAATAGATACATAAATTATGGAATATCCATACAGTGAAATATTACTCAGCAATGGAAAGGAATAAACTAGATACTCACGACAGCATAGTTGAATCTCAAAAACATTATACTGGGTAAAAGAAGTCAGACACAAAAGAGTACATACTCCATTACCCCATTTTTATGAAATTCTGAAACAAGCCAAACAGATCTATAGAGAAAGAAAGCAAATCAGTAGATGCCTGGGGCCAACGGTGGCGGGGGTTGGCTGCAAAGGGGCTCATGGAATTTTCGGGACTGATGAAAATGTTTATGTCTCGATCCTGGTGGTGGTTACAAAGATTTACACGTTTGCCAAAACTCATTAAACTGTACACTTAAAAGGGGTATATTTTCTTGTATGTAAATTATTTTCAACAAAATTGATTTTTATAGAAAAAAGCAAAGACATAAAAAAAGCTAAGATTAAAAAAATGTTTTCAGGTAAATATATTTTTAAACGAACAGACAGAGAATTTGTCACCAGCACACATTCTGGAACAAATACTGTAGTGATTTGCTCAGGCACAAGGAATATGATTCCAGGTGGAGGAATGGAGATGGAAGAATAAAGCACTGGAAATCGTTAATATGTGGTTAAATCAAATAATGTTGTTGTTAGGTGTTGTCGAGTTGGTTCCAACTCATGGCAACCCTATGTACAACAGAACGAAACATTGTCCCGTCTGCGCCATCCTCACAATTAATTGTTATGCTTGAGCCCATTGTTGCAGCCACCGTGTCAATTCATCTCACTGAAGGTCTTTCTCTTTTTCAGTGATCCTCTATTTTACCAAGCGTGATGTCCGTCTCCAGGGACTGGTCCCTCCTGATAACATGTCCAAAGTATGTGAGACTCAAGTCTCACCATCCTCACTTCTAAGGAGCATTCTGGCTGTACTTCT
>NW_004444013.1:8276589-8279689 GCF_000243295.1 Trichechus manatus latirostris
TTGTGGTTTTAATTTGCATTTCTCTAATGGCTAGTGATCGCGAGCATTTCCTCATGTGTCTGTTGGCCATTTGAATGTCTTCTTTGGTGAAGTGAGTAGACATTTTTAAAGACTGCTCCTCAAAATCTACAAAAATCAACAAAAGGAACTAACAATTAAAATGAAAACTAAGCTGGAACTTCGGGACCGCCTTAAAACCTTGTCCTAAAAATGCCAAAGAATAGTTGCCAAAAACAGTGCAACTTGAACCAAAATGAAATAGGAAGCTGGGGGTTGACCTCAATTCCTGAGCTTGGGAAGTAAGTGCAGTGCTGTAGGCCAGAGGTTTCCGATAGCATCTCCCACTCCAGGATGGAGCAGAGATTGGCAGGTGTGGATGGGCTGCAGAAGGAGCAAGGCTCCCCGTTCCCCTCAGACCAGCTACCATAGAGAGGCTATGGAGGGAGACCTGTGACGAGGTACAGCCAATTTTTCTTTGTCTCAGCTTTTTGATTGGGAAGGGGGTGGGGATTAGATTAGAAATGAAGCAAATTTCTAATCAAAGCAGAAAAACAAAGGTAGAGAAAAGCATTGCCGACACCGCCCCACTCTACCTTCAGTAAAATGTCAAAGCTTTCTCAATCTTAGCTGCATAACATGATTATGAGGAATGAGATTCTTGTACGTTTTTAAATGCATAAATAAACCCTACTCAGAAACTCACGCCAAACCAACTGAATCAGAATCTACAAAGTAAGGCCCAGGCAACTATAGTTCAAACAAAATCTCCGTAATGAGATAGCATCTTTAGTCCAATCGATAGGCAAAAATTAAAAAAATTCATAACACACAATTTTGGCAGAGTATAGAGAAATAATCATGCCTACAGGAACTGATAAACAACATCATGATAAATGAAGAAGAAATTGAAGTTGTTAATGATTTTATTTTACTTGAATCAACAATTAATGTCCAAGGAAGTAGCAGTCAAGAAGTCAAACGACATATTGCATTGGGCAAATCTGGTGCAAAAGACCTTTTTAAAGTTCTGAAAAGCAAAGCTATCACTTTGGTAACTAAGGTGCACCTGACTCAATATTTTCAACTGCTTCATATGCATGTAAAAGCTGGACAATGCAAATGGAAGACAGAAGAAGAAATGATGCATTCAAATTGTGATGTTGGCAAAGAATGTTGAGTATACCGTAAACTGCCAGAAGAATGAACAAATCAATCTTAGATGAAATACAACCAGAACACTTCTTAGAAGCAAGGATGGAGAGACTTTGGCTTGCTTACTTTGGACACATCATCAGGAAAGACCGATCTCTAGAAAAGGACATCATGTTTGGTAAAGTAGAGGGTCAGCAAAAACAAGGGAAACCCTCAGTGAGATAGATGGACACAATAGCATCAACAATGGAATCAAACATTCCAACGATCATGAAGATGGCGCAGGACTGGGCAACATTTCCTTTTGTTACACATAAGGTCGCCATGAGTTGGAGCCAACTCTATGGCAACCAACAACAAAACAGTAACACTGAGGAAAAAGGCAGTGGTAGGAAAGCTTTTCTTGGATTTCATATTTCCACATGGAGAGATATTAACTAGTATAACACTCTTGACCTCTATCTGTTCCCCCTCTCACCTCTCCAACTGATAAATTTGGAAGAAGGAAAAGGAATGGTAGCTCAGCCTCTCTCGTGCTTTCTTCTTGGCTCTCCCTGACTGCAGAGAGCTCTGCTTGGCATTGACCTTGCATTTGTCCATCACTACCTGCGATTGGCCAGGTGGTTTTGTTGTTGTTGTTAATTGCTGTGAAGTTGGCTCCTGTTCATGGCAACCCTACATATAACAGGACGAATTGTTGCTCGGTCCTGCACCTTTCCATGATCGTTGGTACCTTTGAGTCCATTACTGTGGCTATCGTGTCAATCCATCTCATGAAGGTTTTCTTCATTTTTGCTGACCCTCTACTTTACCAAACATGATGTCCTTTTCTAGCAATTGGTTTTTCCTGATGACATGTCCAAAGCAGTAAATTACCTACTTCTCGTGCAATATAAGGAAGCTGACATTTTGATGCCTGTCCCCCTGACCCAAATTTCTTTTAAAAATTCCAACTAGGTCCAAACTTGGACAGAGAAGAAAAGTGGAATTGATTAATTTCCCTCAAACCCAACAGTGGCGAAGTAAGCAAAGATATATGTAAAAACAGTGTTTACTGCTACTAGTCATACAAACCCGCTCCCTACCTGGGCATTCGCCCAGACTTCCTGCCTTTCCACCGAAGGCCCTGTGCCTCCTCCTGATCCAGCTCAGTCTCTCTGCTGTGCCTCCAATCATATTCCTCCCCATCTCTCAGGAACCCTCACTCGAGCTGATACCTTTTCTTTGTTGTGCATTCAAACAAAATCCCACCACCCTGCTTCTCCAAATCCAATCTCGGAAGACAGGCCTGGCAATCTGCTTTCCAACAGTCACAGCCTTGGAAACCCTATAGAGCACAGTTCCACTCTGCACACGTGGGGTCATCATGAGTTAGAATTGATGTGATAGCTACTAATAACAACTAATTAAATTTACCAGGGCTCTGTTTCAACTACACACGTTATCTCATTTAATCCTCCTGGCTGCATGTGATGTGCACTGGCCAGCGATCGAACCTAGGTCTCCCACACGGAAGGCGAGAATTCTACCACTGAACCACCAATGTGCCCTGACTAGCTCATATCCTCGTTAATAGTTACGGCTGAAATTTACATTCATTTATGTGACCGTTTGATTAATGCCTGTTTCCCCACTAGAATGTAAGTTCCATGGGGCCAGGGACCACATCTATTTGTGTTCAACATTGTATTCCCAGTGACTAGTACAGCCAGCACTGTATAAATTCTAATTGAATCATGAATTAACACATTCAGCATTTTTTGCAGTTGTTAAAAAAAAATGGAAACAATCCATAACTGCACGCTAATTTCAAAAAATAATTTTTTAAGAGAAGAAAGTAAGGACAGTTATTTTTCTTACAAAGGAAAGCCAGCTAATACATGTAAATTTAAAAGTCACTGTTTTACAACCACTAAAGTAATCATAAAGGAGCCCTGGTGGTGCAATG
>NW_004444013.1:8281286-8286367 GCF_000243295.1 Trichechus manatus latirostris
ATGTGTGGGGTTGTTAACCAATGTCATAAAACAACATGTGTACTACTGTTTCATGAGAAACTATTTGTTCTGTAAGCCTTCACCTGAAGTCAAAAAAGAAAAAAAACTAAAAAAGAAATAAATAAATAACTGATTTAGGCAAGAATTATCAATAGATGCTAAAACCATTAGGTCAGAGGTGGTTCACAGGCCACCTGTTTATGTACAGCTCTCAAGCTAAGAATGGTTTTTATGATATTAAATGGTTGGGAACAAAATGTGACCCAGACCTCATGTGCTTTGTAAAACCTAAAATATTTACTCTATGGCCCTTCACAGAAAAAGTTTGCCAACATCTGTGTTAAATGAAAGATGGTTGGAGAATAGGCTATGGAGAAATCTGGCAGGCATTGCTTTAATCAATGACTAAACATTACTAAGTGGGACTTAACTTACTAGTGAGATCAACTGACATCACGTGCCTCCTGATATGATGTACCAAAAAGGACACAAGACCGCGTATGTGGTGTTCCTGCCCGAAATGCATAACCTGAGTCCAAAAAACAAAAACAAAAACAAAAACAAACCAAACCCATTGCCGTCTAGTCGATTCCGACTCATAGTGACCCTATAGGACAGAGTAGAGCTGCCCCATAGGGCTTCCAAGGAGCGCCTGGTGGTTTCGAACTACCAGTTTTTTGGTTAGCAGCCGTAGTTCTTAACCACTACGGTCTACAGCGCTGGATTAAGGCTCTAGTCTCTTTGGGGACAGGGGTTTGAATCCCACCACTGCCAGCATGAGATTTTAGCCCTGGTAGCACAGTCGTTAAGAGCTCTGCTGCTAAGACCAAAAGGTCGGCGGTTTGAATCCCTCAGCCACTCCTTGGAAACGCTACGGAGCAGTTCTACTTTGTGCTATAGAGTCGCTATGAGTCGGAATCGACTGGATGGCAACGGGTAACCTGAGTCCAGACAGGAGGAAACACAAAAACTCAAGTGCAGGGGTGTTCTGCAAAGCAACTGATCCAGACTCTTCAAGTGTGTCAATATTGTGTGATACATAAAAAGAGGCTAGGAAACTGTCCAGGATTAAAGAGACCTGATAAGTAAATTCAGATGCAATTCATGATTGGATCCTGGATCTTCAAACAAAACAAAAAATCTCAAAAGAGCAATATTGCAATGATCCGGAAAGTTTTATTTTGGACTGTGTTTAGTACATTAATGTTAACTTTTCCAGGTATGATTATTGTACTGTGGTCATGTAGGAGAATGTCCTTGTTCTTCAAAGATAACTACTAAATACTTAGAGGTGAAGTTGGCCATGGTTCTTCCATTTGTTCCCACCTAATTGTCAAATGTTTCAGCAGAAACAGAAGAGAGAGAGAGAGAGAAATCAAATGCGAAGGATATTGGGGGTTTTGGTACTATCTTTTGCAATTTTTTCCCTAGGTTTGAAATTTTTTAAATAAAAATTGGAGAAATAATAGAAACATCCCACATATAAGCATAGAAAAGCTCTGGTTTAATAAAAACCAGTTACCTTTGAGGGATAGGATTAAATAAAGGAGTAAACACTCACACTTATTTATTTAGTTCTGCCTCGCTGGTAGCTGTCACAATAAGAATGTATTGCTTTTGATGTTTTGTACAAAAAATAGAAACAAGAACCAAAATAAACCTTACTTTTTGTAATTTTTAAAAATCTCCATGGCTTATTCATACACATATCAGGATTAAGCATTCAGCTTCTCCGTGTATCCCCAACCACCCCCAACACCTCAGTCCGCCTGCCAAAGCCCCCAGATTTCCCTAGATGCAACAACCAAGAGTTGTGACCTCTAGGACCCTCATCCCTAGAGCTGGATGCTAAGTATTTTAAATATCACTTCCCACAAAATCCGTTCATATATAGAATGGGTGTTAAATAGAAATGACTGGTGTTGCCTATAAATCCAGACGTAAATTTGTACATGAAAACGTAAAAAAAAAAAGTTTATCATGATATTATAGACTGGACCCAATGATACCATATTTGCATGATAGCATAGTTTACCAAGTTTATCACAATACCATACCCTGGAACCAGGGGAAACCAAACGAGGGAGAAGTGGAAAGAGTTGTAAGAAAATATAAAACCCGTTGCTGTCAAGTCAATTCCAACTCATAATGACCCTATAGGACAGAGTAGAACTGCCCTCATAGGGTTTCCAAGGCTATAATCTTTACAGAAGCCGACTGCCACATCTTTCTCCTGTGCAGCAGCTGGTGGGTTTGAACCACCAACCTTTCAGTTAGCAGCTGAACACTTAACCACTGTGCCACCAGGGTTCCTTAGAAGAAAATACACCTAGTCCATTCTATTGAACATGCCTAATCTTTCAAAAGCCATGTTCAATAGAAACTATTTCAAGTTGATAAATTGGAAAATATAAATTTAAGCTTGTAAATTACAGTTATAAATTAGTGGAGCTAAAAAAAAATGATATACATTCCAAATCACCAAGGAGAAAATAAATTTTAAAAATACATGACACAATATTTTTAAAAGACAAAGGCACATAAAACTCATTTTTCAAAAGAAAAATGTATCTGGCTAGGTTTTATATTTAATAGACACAAAAAGCTGAAAGTAAAAGAATTGGTAATAGCCACTCACACATGTTAGTGGGGTTATATATTAGTTAAATGCTTTTTTAAGGGCTACTTGCAATAGATGTTAAAAATTAAAATGCACCCATCTTTTCATCCATGTATGTAGGAATTTTACAGGAATTCATCTTACATACATATTTGAACAAGTATACAGCCTATTCAATGAAACATTGTAGTAATTTAAGAAAGCAAAAGAGAGAGAGAGAAGGAGAGGGGAGAAGAAAGAGAGGGAAGAAGGAAGGAAAAAAACCCTAGAAACAACACAAATACCTACTAAGGAGGATTTAAAAAAAAAAAAATGCAGTGGTATGTTTAATACTGCAGTTTAAAATGAAATTGAGGTTGGTTTATACGTAGTGATATGGAGAGAGGTCCAAAATAAATTATTAATTGAAAAAAGCAAGGTGCAAAACTCAAAAAAAAAAAAAAAAAAGGAGTCTCCTTCCCATAAAAGCAATTTTAACTACATGCTGATATGTGCACGGAAAACAGCTCTAGAAGAACACTGACGCAACTGTATCAGTGGCTCTCTGTGGGTTGGGGGATTATGGGTAATTTTTGTTTTCTATGTAGACATTTTCTGTGTTGTTAAATTTTTTATACAAGCATATGTTTCTTTTGTAATAGAAACAAATTGTCGTAAGCAAAAGGGTGGGTAATGTAGGCCAACAC
The DNA here is from genome assembly GCF_000243295.1 of Trichechus manatus latirostris. Classification (NCBI taxonomy): domain Eukaryota; kingdom Metazoa; phylum Chordata; class Mammalia; order Sirenia; family Trichechidae; genus Trichechus; species Trichechus manatus. Next base: position 8,284,593 of record NW_004444013.1, read on the forward strand.
ATAAAACAAAATAAGGGCTACAATTTAAATACCAGACAAAATTGGATTGAAGATAAAAATTGGTAAACAGGATGAAGAGAGTCACTTAGTAATGACAAAGAGTGCAATCCACAAGGAGGATGTTTGTTATGTACCATTATGCAACAAATAACCTAACAGCATATTGATTAAGAACAATAAAAAAGGAACAATATAGGATGTCTCAGTCATCTAGTGCTGCTATAACAGAGTGTGTCTTTTGGAACCGAGGTTCTTGTGCTGAGATGCTCCCAGACCAAGGGAAGACTGATGACAAGGACCTTCCTCCAGAGCTGACAGAGAGAGAAAGCCTTCCCCTGAAGCTGACGCCCTGAATTTGGACTTGTAGCCTACTGGACTATGACAGAATAAATTTCTCTTTGTTAAAGCCATCTACTTGTGGTATTTCTGTTATAGCAGCACTAGACGACTAAGACAGGTAAGAATACAATATTGTAAAGGATATCAAGTCTCCCTAAATTAATTTTAAAATTCCAGGCAATCATGATCAAAATCCCAATAGGATTTATTTTGGTGTTCGATCAAATGATGGTAAAATTCAGCTGTAAGATTCAATATTTAAGAATAGGCAAAATCAAGAGACAAAATGGACACCTAAATGAGAGACTCCATCAGCCTGAGACCAGAAGAACTACTTGGTGCATGGCTACCACCCATGACCACCCTGATAGGAAACAAAACAGAGAGTCCCTGATGGAGAAGGAGAAAAGTGGGGTGCAGAACTCAAATTCACATAAAAAGACCAGACTCAGTGGTCTAACTGAGACTGGAGGAACCCCGGAAGACATGGCGCCTGGACTCTCTGTTAACTCAAAACTAAAACTATTCCTGAAGCCAACTCTTCAGACAAAGATTAGACTGGACTATAAAACATAAAATGATACTCGTAAAGAGTATGCTTCTTAGTTCAAGTAGATACGTGAGACAAAACGGTCAGCTCCTGTCCAGAGGTGAGATGAGAAGGCAGAAAGGGACAGGAGCTGGTTGAATGGACATGGGAAATCTGGAGCAGGAAGGGGGAGTGTGCTGTCACATTATAGGGATTGCAACTAGGGTCACATAACAATATGTGTATAAATTTTTGCATGAGAAACTAACTTAAGCTGTAAACTTTCACCTAAAGTACAATAAAAAAAATTAAAAAAAAGAATAGGCAAAATAATTAACGTAGAAGAACCAGCTCTAAAAGATATTAAAATATATCACAAATCCATAGTAAATAAAACCTCATCATGCTAATTCAGAAGAAACAAAATCATGTTTATGGTTTTCTGTCTCTACATTGCTGAAAATGTAAATTCCATGAGGACAGGAGTCTCTCTGTCTTTTGTTTACTGATAAAACTCAAGTGCCTAGAAATACACCTGGAACACAGTAACCATTCAATAAGTATTTGTTGGATAAACGGATGAAGAAGGTAATAGAATTGAATTCTCAGTATAGAAATAGGCACTCACAGATATTTAGGTATTTCAAATAGTGGTAAAGTAGCATCTAAAATTAGAGAGGAAACAATACAGTGTTGGAACAACTGGCTAGTTATCTGGAAAATAATTAAATTAAAACTTTTATTCCATATAGTGAAAGAGTGGATCAACAATTTCAATGTAAAAAACAAAACCATTATGTACTACAAGAAAAATAGAGATGGACAAATTTGAAAACCTAGAGGAAATGGACAAATTTCTAGAAACACACTATCTACCCAAACTAACACAAAATGATGTTGAAAATCT
>NW_004444013.1:8286467-8289538 GCF_000243295.1 Trichechus manatus latirostris
AAAAAAAAAAAAAAAAAAAAAAACTCCCAACAAAAAAAGCCCTGGCCTAGATGGCTTCACTGGAGAATTCCATCAAACATCCAGAGAAGAGCTTACACTAGTACTACTCAAACTATTTCAGAATATAGAAAAGGAAGAGATACTTCCGAATTCATTCTGTGAAGCCAGCATAACATGATACCAAAAACAGGCAAAGACACCACAAAAAAGACAATTACAGACCAATATCTCTCATGAACACAGATGTAAAAATTCTCAACAAAATTCCAGCCGACAGAAGTCAGCATCAAATCAAAAAAATAATACACTATGACCAACTGGGATTCATACGAGGTATGCAATGATGGTTCAACATTAGAAAATCAATCAATGTAATCCACCATATAAATAAAATAAAAGAATCACACAATCATCTCAATCGATGCAGAAAAGGCATTCAACAAAGTCCAGCACCCATTCCTGATAAAAACTCTCGATACAATAGGTATAGAAGGGAAATTCCTCAACATAGTAAAGAGCATCTATACAAAACAAACAGCCAACATCATTCTTAATGGAGAGAGGCTGAAAACACTCTCCTTGAGAACATAAACAACACAAAGATGCCCTTTATCAACACTCCTATTTAACATAGTGCTGGAAGTCCTAGCTAGAGCAATAAGGCAAGAAAAAGAAATAAAGGGCATCCAAATTGGTAATGAAGAAGTTAAACTGTCCCTATTTGCGGATGATATGATACTATACATAGAAAACCCAAAAGACTCCATGAGAAAACTACTGGAAGTAATAGAAAGATTCAGCAGAATAGCAGGATACAAGACAAACATACAAAAATCAGTTGGATTCCTGTACACCAGTAAAGAAAACGACAAAAAGGAAATCAGGAAAATAATACCATTTATAATAGGTCCTAAAAAAATAAAATACTTAAGAATAAATCTAACCAGGGATGTACAAGACCTATACAAAGAAAACTACAAAACTCTACTGCAAGAAACAAAAAGGTATCTACATAAATGGAAAAACATACCATGCTCATGGATAGGTAGACTCAACATTGTGAAAACGACAATTCTACCCAAAGCAATTTACAAATACAATGCAATCTCAATCTAAATATGAACAGCATTCTTTAAAGAGATGGAAAAACTAATTATTCACTTTATATGGAAAGGGAAGAAGCCCCGGATAAGTAAAGTATTATTGAAGAAGAAGAATAAAGTAGGAGGACTTGCACTACCTGACCTCAGAAACTACTATACACTACAGTAGTCAAAACAGCCTGGTACTGGTACAATGATAGAAACATTGACCAATGGAACAGAATTCAGAACCCATATGTAAATCCATCCACCTATGGTCACCTGATCTTCGACAAGGGCCCAAAGTCCACCAAATGGGGAAAAGACAGTCTTTTTAACAAATGTTGCTGGCAAAACTGTACGTCCATCTGAAGAAAAAAAGAAGCAGGACCCATACCTCACACCATACACAAAAACTAATTCAAAATAGATCAAAGACCTGAATATAAAACCGAAAACCATAAAGATCATAGAAGAAAAAATAAGATCAACGCTAGAGGCCCCAATACATGGCATTAACAGGATACAAACCATAACTAACAACACATAAACTCCAAAAGATTAGCTAGATAACTGGGATCTTCTAAAAATTAAACACTTATGCTCACCAAAAGACTTCACCAAAAGAGTAAAAAGAGAATCTATAAACTGGGAAAAAATTTTGGCTATGACAAATCCGACAAAATTCTTATCTCTAAAATCTATGGGAAAATCCAACACCTCTACAACAAAAAGACAAATAATCCAATTAAAACACAGGCAAAGGATACGAACAGACACTTTACCAAAGAAAACATTCAAGTGGCTAACAGACACATGAGGAAATGCTTGTGATCACTAGCCATTAGAGAAATACAAATCAAAACCACAATGAGATACCATTTCACCCCCACTTTACTGGCACGAATCAAAAAAACAGAAAATAACATATGTTGGAGAGGCTGCGGGGAGATTGGAAATTTTATGCACTGCTGGTGGGAATGCAAAATGGTACAACCATTCTGGAAAACAATATGGTGCTTCCTTAGAAAGCTAGAACTAGAAATACCATATGATCCAGCAATCCCACTCCTAGGAATATATCCTAGAGAAATAAGAGCCGTCACATGAATAGACATATGCACACCCATGTTCGTTGCAGCATTGTTCACAATCGTTGCAGCATTGTTCACAATAGCAAAAAGACAGAAACAACCTCGGTGCCCATCAACAGATGAATGGATAAACAAACTACGGTGCATACACACAATGGAGAACTAAGCAACGATAAAGAACAATGATGAATCTGTGAAGAATCTCATAACATGGATGAAACTGGAGGGCATTATGCTAAATGAAATAAGTCAATCACAAGAGGACAAATATTGTATGAAACCACTACTATAAAAACTTATGAAAAGGTTTACACAAAAAAAAGAAACAATCTTTGATGATTACGAGGGTGGGGAGTGGGTGGGATGGAAAAACACTAAATAGACAATAGATAAGTGGTAACTCTGGTGAAGGGTAAGACAGTACACAATACTGGGGAAGCCAGTCCAAGGCAAGGTCATCCAAACTCCCTGAGGGAATGAATTACTGGGCCGAGGGCTGTGGGGACCATGGTCTCAGGTAACATCTAGCTCAATCAGCATAACACAGTTTATAAAGAAAATGTTCTACGTTCTACTTTGGTGAGTAGCGTCTGGGGTCTTAAAAGCTTGTGAGCAGCCGTCTAAGATACTCCACTGCTCTCACCCCTTTGGAGCAAGGAAGAACAAAGAAAACCAAAGACACAAGGGAAAGATTAGTCCAAAGGACTAATGGACCACAACTACCACAGCCTCCACTAGATTGAGTCCAGCACAACTAGATGGTGCCCAGCTACCACCACTGACTGCTCTTACAGGTATCACAATAGAGGGTCCCAGACAGAGCTGGAGAAAAATGTAGTATAAAATTCTAACTCACAAAATAAAGCAAAAAAAAAAAAAAAAAAAAGAAATGATG
>NW_004444013.1:8289638-8327928 GCF_000243295.1 Trichechus manatus latirostris
AGATCAGACTTACTGGTCTGACAGAGACTGGAGAAACCACAAGAGTATGGCCCCCGGACACCCTTTTAGCTCAGTAATGAAGTCACTCCTGAGGTTCACCTTTCAGCCAAAGATTAGACAGGCCTATAAAACAAAACGAGACTAAAGGGGCACATCAGCTCAGGGGCAAGGACTAGAAGGCAAGAGGGGACAGGAAAGCTGGTGATTGGGAACCAAAGGTTGAGAAGGGAGACTGTTGACATGTCATGGGGTTGGTAACCAATGTCACAAAACAATGTGTACTAATTGTTTAATGAGAAGCTACTTTGTTCTGTAAACCTTCTTCTAACGTACAATTAAAAAAAAAGTTAAAGTACAATAATAAAAAATAAATAAAAACTTTAATGCAAAAAAAAAGAAAAATAGAGATGGATATTATGGTAATCTTAAAGTGTGGGAAGGCTTTTTAAGTATGAAACAAAAGTCAGACACCAAAGGCTTATGAGGTTGATTCTAATAAACAAAAAGCAAAACAACAGTAACAACAAGAAAAAAAAAAAGTGTGCCGAAACAACATTTGTACATACAAAAACATTTACAACCAAATTAAAGGTAAGCAAAAACCTAGAATATTATTTGCATTGTAGATAAAAGTAAAAAAATTATATCCTCAGCATATAAAGAACTTTTATAAAGAATTAGAAAAGGACTACAATAGAATAACTGACAAAGTACATAGGAAGGTCACTACAAATGAGAAATACATTTATAAAAAGATGTTCAAATTCACTAATAAAGAAATGTAAATTAATGCAAAGATGTGAAATTATTTTCCTCTCTGATTGACAAGGATTAAAAATATACAGAAAATCCAGTGTGAGTGAGGGTGTAGAAAAATGCGCACTATTAGTCAATATTGGTGAAATTGTAAATTGTACCTCACTTCAAGAAATAAATTTGACAATGTGTATCAAAACTTAAATGTACACGGGCATATCCTTGGACACAGTAATTCCAATTCTAAGCACTCATCCTAAGATGAAAATCAGTTACCTGAACAAATATGTGTTTAATAAAGATGCTGAGTTGGAACCGACTCAACGATGCCTAACAACAACAACATATTAATGAAATATTGAAAAAAAGTAAATAGCCAATAATAGGTGACCAAACAATTAAATTATGGTACATATATATAATGAATACTATTAATTGACATAGAAAGATGCCTATGATTTATTGTTTAGTGATTAGAACAGGTTACAAAATAGGACCATGTCATTTATTCTAAGTTATATACATCTACACTGCATGTATGTAACTCAGTAGTTTCACTCTTAGTTATGTAACTAACAGAAAGTCGTTCATATGCTCACTAAAGACATGTACTAAAATATTTACAGCAGCACTATTTATAATAGCAACAAATTGGAAACCACTCAAATGCCCATCTACAATAAGATGGATAAAAAAGTTATGGTATATTTACACAATAGAGAGAGAATATGCCACAAAGAGAGTGAATAGACTACAATACCTGCAATAATATAGATGAACCTCCATATTGAACACATATAATATGAGTGAAAGAAGAATATATGCTGCATGATTCCATTTAAACAAAATGTCACAACAGACTAATCTATGTCATTAGAAATCAAAATAGTAGTTATCCTTGGGTAGGGTTGAAGGTGGGAGTTGTGAATGGGAAATGAATACAAAGATGGCTTCTGGGATGCTGGCAACGTTCTGTTCATTGATCCAGTGCTAGTTACATGGTATGTTCAGTCTGTGGAAATTCACCAAGCTGTACACATGATTTATGCACACATGAAGGGTATACATGCACAGAGAGGTGTCAGGAAGGATGTTGGCAGAAATGTTAATAGTGGCTATATCTGGAGAAAGTGTTCAATGTGACTTTCACTTCCTTCTGTTTATCTTGTTTGTATCATTTAAATTTTCAAAACCGAGCATGAAATAGGTTTATATACAGAAAAACACAATTGAAAAGAAGGAATGAAAATAAATTGACTAAACTTTCAGCTCAATTAGGTAGAAAAATAAACAAACAAAAACCAAGAAAACAGAAAGAATGACATAATAAAGGTAAGAGCTAGAAAAAGATAAAAATAAACTTTTGTATAATAAGAGGTAAACTGAAAGTCATTGTTATGGATTGAACTGTGTCCCCACAAAATGTGTGTCAACCTGGCTAGGCCATGATTCCCAGTATTGTGTGGTTGTTCACCATTTTGTGATCTGATATGATTATCCTATGTGTTGTAAATCCTAACCTCCATGATGTTAATAAGGCAGGATTAGAGGCAGTTATGTTAATGAGGCAGGACTCAATCTACATGATTAGGTTGTATCTCGAGTCAATCTCTTTTGAGTTATAAAAGAATTGAGCAGAGAGGAGAAGGACCTCGTTACAACCAAGCAAGAAAAGTCAGGAGTAGAGCACGTCCTTTGGACCCAGGGTCCCTGTGCTAAGAAACCCCTAAATCAGGGGAAGATTGATGACAAGGAACTTCCTCCAGAGCCGACAGAGAAAGAAAACCTTCCCATGGAGCTGATGCCCTGAATTTGGATTTCTAGCCTCCTAAACTGTGAGAGAATAAATTTCTGTTTGTTAAGCCATCCACTTGAGGTATTTCTGTTATAGCAGCACTAGATAACTAAGAGAGTCATTGATATGCTTTCTCCCAAATGGCTGTCAATAAACCCATGAATTTACACCAAAAGATAAAGTAGAATATAGCACTTTAACCATAAGCCAAAGTCCTAGGGGACTTTCTGCTGAAATTAAAAACAGAAAATCAATAGAAAAAAATCAATGAAACCAAAACCTGGTTCTTTGAAAAGATAATAAAACTGACAACCCCCAGCAAGCTTGAAAAAGAGAGAGATTACAAATTACATATATCAAAAATGAAAGAAGGGATGTCAATACAGATCCTAGAGACATTAAAAAGATAATAAGAAATACCAAAAACTCATCTATGCTTATAAATTTGATAACTTAGATGAAAGGACCAATAAACTGTCAAACTCATCCAAGATGAAATAGATAACCTGACTAGCCCTATAACTATTAAAGAAATTGAATGCACAATTTTAAAACTTCCAAAAAAAAAGAAGTCACATCTCCAGGCCCAGATGGTTCCATTATCAAATTCTACCAAACATTTAAAGAGGAAATAACAGCGATTCTAAGCAACCCCTTCAAAAAATAAAAGAGGAAAGAATACTGTCTAATTCATTTTATGAGGCCAGCAATACCCTGATAACAAAACCAGAAAAGACAGTACAAGTAAAGACAACTGTAGACCAGTATCCCTCATAAATATAGATGTGAAATTCCTCCAAAAAATATCAGCAAATCAAATCCAGCAGAATAGAAAAGAGTAATGGAATATAACCAAGTGGTATTTATTTCAGGAATGCAAAGCTGGTTCAATACTCAAAAATCAGTCAGTAATCTGCCACATTAACAGTTCAAAGGAAAAAAACACACACAAGATCAGCACCTACTGTGAGAGCAGGTGAAAAAAATTCAATATCCATTTATAATAAAAACACTCAGCAAACTAGGACTAGAACTTCCTCAACCTGATAAAGTTCATCTACAAGAAACCTAAAGCTAACATCATACTTAATGCTGAATGACTAAAGGCTTTTACTTTAATATCAAGAAAAAGTAAGAATGTCCACTTTCACTATCTCTATTCATCATTGTACTGAAGTTGTAGCAAAAGCAGTGAGATGAGAAAAAGAAATAAAATGCACCCAATTTGGAAAGGAAGACATAAAACTGTCCTTATACACAGATGACGTGTTTCTCTGTGTATAAAATCCCAGAGTCCACAAAGAAACTCCTAAAACTAGTGAGTTTAATAAGATCCAAGGAGACAAGATCAACACACAAAAATCACATTTCTATTTATTAGCAATGAACAATTGGATTAATACCCAAAGTAAAAATGAACATCCACGAGTCCATACTTACGTAAATACATGACTGAACAAATAAATAAACGGGGAGAAGAAACAAATCTCCTATGTGGAAGAATTCCAAATAATTTATGTAACTACCATTACCTCAAGAAGAGGAAGCATAACTCGCCACTCCTGAAGGATGGGCTCTTCCTTCCAAGATTACAATATGGAAGGGGGGAGGGGGGGAGTGAGTGGAGAAACCTGACGAAGACTTCCTCAGCCAAGTGATCAAGGTCAACATCAACAGTCCGGTTGATAATATTTACCCTAGATATGATGATGAAAACGACACTTTACTTCTGTGGTCTTCCTCCCCAAAACCCATAATCCCAGTATAATCCTGAGAAAAACATCAGACACATCCCAGCTGAGGGACATCTTACAAGATACCTCACCAGGACTCCTCAAAACTGCCAAGGTTATCAAAAACAAGGAAGGTCTGAGAAACTGTCACAGCCAAGAGCAGCCTGAAGAGATACGATGACTAAATGTACTGCGGTATCCTGGGACAGAAAAAAGACATGAGGTAAAATCAAAGGAAATCTGAATAGTGTGGACTGTGGTTAGTAACAATAATGTACAAATACTGGTTCATTCATTGTAACACGTGTACCATACTAGCACAAAACGTTGAGGGGAAACTAGGAATGGGGTATGTAGAAATTCGCAGTACTGTCTTCACAAACATTCTGTAAATCTAAAACTGTTGTAAAAAATAAAACCTATTTTAAAAAATGTTTAGTCTCTCATACTCTGCCCCATCTGCAGACTCTCCCTAAAAGATGGAGGGAGAAGGATGTGGCAGTGGTGTATATATCTGTTGGTCTCCAGAGTGATGCACCTTGTCATGTAGTCGCAGATGTCCAGCTGGCCTGCAGTCGTGAAGTTGAGAACTGATGGGTCTGGAATCCTCCTGGTCTGTGCAATACTTTAAGAAGCCTGGCGACCTGCCCCTTACTGTTTTGGCTTCTGCTCAGCTCCATGTGGCTGCAGATCCCTGAGTCCCTGTCTCCCCGTCGGTCCAGGCCCTGGCCCAGAAGTCTAGCATAAACCCTGTGGCAGATGAGCCAGCTCTTCATTCAGTGTCTGTTCAGCACAGAAACTGAGGGAGACTCTTGGTGCTACCTAGTCCCGCTCTCCCCACACTTAGCTAGACCAGGGGGCTGTGTGTTGGAGCAGGTGCTCTGTCTGGTGGACTGACAAAGTCCTGATGGAGGGGTGAGGCAGGACCCCCTGCCCTGGGTTCTCACCTCCTGCACCCCTCAGAAAGGTGGAGGCAGAACATCCTTCCAGTTCTACCTCCTCCTCATTTTCTCCTTCTTCTCTCCTCTACCCTTGGACCAGAAAATGCATGGAATTTTCCTTTCCTTCTCTGGCATCATACCCTCCTTCTTCCTGGCTCCAGCCTCACCGCTAAGTCTTAAAGATGGTCAGAGATATCTTCTTTACACTAGAAGAAGATCTGAGTCTTCCCCTGTTAGCCCTTAATTTTGCAAGTTTTCTCTGTCCATGAAGCTTGGTTTTTAAGCCTTTTGTGGTTAGGTGCTGTTGAGTAGGCTCCAACTCATGGTGACCCCGTGTACAACAGAACGAAACAGTACTCGATGCTGCTCGCCATCTTCATGATCATTGCTATGCCCGAGTCCACTGTTGCAACCACTGTGTATTCTGAGTGCCGACAAACCTCGGGGACACATCTTCCAGCATACAGGACAATATTCTGTTGTGATCCATAATTCTTGGAAGTAGATCACCAGGCCTTTCTTCCTAGTCTGGAAGCTCTGATAAAACCTGTCCACCATGGGTGACCATGCTAGTATTTGAAATACCAGCGGCATAGCTTCCAGCATCATGTTGTTAGTTGCTATTGAGTCAATTCTGACTCATGGCGACCCCATGTGTGCAGAGTAGAACAGCTCCATAGGGTTTTCAAAGCTGTGACCTTTCATAAGCAGATGATCGGGTCTGTTTTCGAGGTACTTCTGTGTGGTCCCTTTGGCTAGTGGTCAAGTCCTTAACCATTTGTGCCACCCAGGGACTCCTTTTAAGCCTGTTGTTGTGTGCCATTAAGTCTATTCCAACTTATAGAGACCCTCTAGGACAGAGTAGAACTGCCCCTAGGTTTCCTAGGCTGCAATCTTTACAGAAGCAGATTGCCACATCTTTCTCCCGTGAAGCTGCTGGTGGATTTGAATTGCCAACCTTTTGGTTAGCAGCTGAGCACTTAACCATTTGCACCACCCAGGGACTCCTTTTAGCATAGTGTCTCCTTAAGGGAGCTCTGCTGGCGCAGTGGTTAAGAGCTTGGCTGTTAACCAAGAGGTCGGCAGTTTGACTCCACCAGCTGCTCCTTGGAAACCCTATGGGGCAGTTCTGTTCTGTCCTATAGTGTCACTATGAGTTGGAATCTACTCGATAGCAATGGGTTTGGTTGTTTTGTTTTGTTTTGTTTTGTTTTGTTTTGTTTTGTTTTGTTTTGTTTTGGTCTCCCTAAGAAGTCAAATGCTGTTGCCTTGCCCTGGGATAATAAGTCTCTTGACTCGGGCTCATGCTGAGATCGAACATCATTTCAAGGGGAAATTAATGCACACCTTGCCAAAATATTCTGCCTATTACCTACTGCCGGGCTGTACTGAGCTCTAGGGATTGTGCTGGTGGAAAAGGGAGGCCAGGGTGAGATCAGATTCGGGTTCCTGAGTGGAGACAGAGATTCGCCCTGAGAAGGACTGAAGAATAAGATACCGGCTCTGAGAAAGGAGAAGGCAGGGCCACCCCTGAGGCAGGGAAACGTGGCAAAGAAACCTACCAGACAGGGGTCCTGGGGGACTCTTAGGCTTGAGGGCCAGAGGATAGAATTGAAGTGCTCTAGCCCTGGTGGCTCAGTGGTTAAGTGTTTGGCTGCTAACTGAAAGGTCGGTGGTTTGAGCCCACCAACTGCTCCAGGAGAGAAAGATGTGGCAGTCTGCTTCCATAAAGACGACAGCCTTGGAAACCTTATGGGGCGGTTCTACTCTGTTCTGTAGGGCCTCTATGAGTCGGATTGACTTGACAGCAATGAGTTTTGGTTTATATATTTGGATAGATTCCCTGGGTGGCGCAAACTGTTAATGTGCTTAGCTGCTAATGAAAGGTTGGAGGTTCGAGTTCACCTAGACGCACCTCAGAAGAAAGGCTTCTTGATGTATTTCTGAAAAATCAGTCATTAAAAATCCTATAGAGTCGGCAACTTGAAAGATTAGCTAGGAAACTTAAGGGGAAGTGAGTTTATGTTAATAGGGAAAGAACAATTTGGAAAAGGAGGGTGAGAATGATTGTACAACTTGAAGAATGTAATCAATGTCTCTGAATTGTACACGTAGAAATGGTTGAATTGATGTATGTTCTGCTGTGTATATTCTCAACAACAACTAAAAATAAAAAACAACCCTGTGGAGCTCAGTTCTATTCTGACATGCATGGGGTCATCATGAGCTGACTCCACAGCAACTGGTACTGGCTATACATTTGGATATGAAAAAATATACCCTGATTTTCATCAACCTCTAAATGCAATCTAGCATTTTCTTCACTTATGAACACAGGCCACAAGACACAGTGGTACCAGCAGTACCTGTAACTTTGTCACTAATATTTTCCTATCATATTATAGTTGTCACACATATTTCAAAGTGTTGTTTACACTTACTACTACAGGACTTCAAAATTATGATAGTCATTACACTCACTGCTAGATTTTACTATGTAATGCATCAACAAAGAAACACACACATTATTATATCACGTATTTGTTTTGTTAATATGTTGATACTGCATTTAAATATAACTGATTTCCTTTGCTGTAACCTCAAGTATCCTCTTTCATGCATTTAAAACATAATTCATAAGCTTCACCAGACTGCCCGAGGGATCCAGGCATAAAAGGGCCCCTTAAAAATATTTTTGTTTGTTCTGACTCTAAGACGATTTCTTCCTACACTGTAATTTTTCCTACATGGAAATTCCCCAGTTATTCCCAAGCCTTCAGTAAAATCTGTTATGTATGTTCGTCTATTGTGTGTGTTAAAGGATTTGTGGGGACTTGGGAGGAGATGCAGGAAAGGAAATCCCACTAAGGCTGGTGACTTGGTAGCAGCTGCATGTTGAGAGCAGACAATGGTCCCAGAGTTCCAGGTGCCGTCCCGAAGTGAAGCTACACAGGCTCGCTGTTGTTGTTAGCTGCCATGGAGTCAGCCCCAACTCATAGTGACCCCGTGCACAATGGAAGAAAACAACGACCAGTCCTACACCATCCCCGTGACCAGTTGAAGATCCAACAGTTGTGAGCCATAGGGTTTCCACTGGCTGGTTTTCAGAAATAGATCTCCAGGCCCTTCTTCCTAAGTTCATCTTCGCCTGAAAGCTCCGCTGAAAGACCTGTTCACCATCATAGCAACACTGGAGATGGTACTAAATCCATGGACGGGACCAGGGATCAAGAAGAATCAGCTGCTGGGTAGACTGACTCCAGGACAGACCTGAGACACACTGCCAAAACCAAACCAAACCAAACCAAATCTGCTGCTGTCGAGTTGATTTCGACTCATAGCAACACTATAGGACAGAGTAGAACTGCCCCATAGGGTTTCCAAGTAGCAGCTAGTGGATTTGAACTGCCACGCTTTTGTTTAGCAGCCTAAAGCTTAATCACTGCCCCACCAGGGCTCCACATACCAGTTTCCCCAAAATATAAGATGACCCTTGAAAGGGGATGAGGCAGATATTGGCCAATAGTTACAAGGTGAAACCAGTTACTGATTTTCCTTAAATAAAAAACCAAAACCAAACCAGTTGCCATCAATCAAGTCAATTCTGTCCACGGCGACCCCATGTGTGTCAGAATAGAACTGTGCTCCATAAGGTTTTCAATGGCTGAATTTTTCAGAAGTAAATAGTCAAGCATTTCTTCCAAGATGCTACTGGGAGAACTCAAACCACCCACTTTTCAATTAGGAGCTGAGCTAGTGTACCATTTGGCATCACCCAGGGAGGTCTGTGCTTAAATAGTAAGTTCCAACAAATATCTGTGTGACCTTAACCAAGTTAATTATACTCTCTTGTTGTTGTTGTTGCTGGTTGCTGTTGAGTAGCTCTAACGCATGGTGACCCCATGGATAACAGAACAAAACGTTGCCCAGTTCTGTGCCATCTTCACGATTGTTGGTATACTCGAGTCCACTGTTGTGGCTATTGTGTCAATCGATCTCATGGAGGGTTTCCCTTGTTTTCACTGACCCTCCACTTTACCCAACATGATGTCCTTTTCTAGCGATTGGTCTTTCTGGATGACTTGTCCAAGTAAGTGAGCCAAAGTCTTGCCACCCTTGTTTCTAAGGAGACTTCTGGCTGCATTTCTTCTACGACTGATTTGTTTGTTCTCCTAGAAGCCCACAGTATATTCAATATTCTTCACCAACACCACACCAAAGTTCAAATGCATCAATTCTTCTGTCTTCCTTTTCATTGTCCAGCTTTTGCATGCATAATACGCTCCAGGCACTCCTTAATGTGTATTGTTTCACTTGCATAATTGTTTTCCATGGTCCTGGCCACTTTCTTTCCTGTAAAGTGCTTTGTTATCATTCTTCCCGATAACCTGCCTTCCCGATAACCTGTCCTGACTATTGTTTCTTCCCATATGGCTAATATTTCTATATGTGCCAGGGTGGGTTTTCCCTCCTTATCCCTTCCTCCTCCTAGAGTCTGGAGCAAATCAGGGTAGGTTAACATAAACTTACAAGCACTCTTATAGCATAATAATGTTCACAGGTATCCACGATATTATCAGATTGCAGGGAAGGCCTTTTATCTTGACCTCCCCCAACATTCTACTTTTCCAGGCTCTCCAGCAAGATACCAGAAGATGCTGAAAGAGGTGCATTGTCGGGAGCTGGTAGCAAAAGGATCAGGGGACCATGAAGGAAAAATGTGGTGGTCTTCATATATGGTCCCAAAACCCAAAATGATTTGAAAAGCTGTGACTTTTAATCAGAAACCATGGAAGCTCAGAAGACAGTGGAACAACATCTTTAAAGTGCCTGTCATAAATTGAATTGTGTCCCCTAAAAATATGTGTTAACTTGGCTAGGCCATGATTCCCAGTATTGTGTGGCTGTCCTCCATTCTGTGATGTGTTGTAAATTATAGGAGCCCTGGTAGAGCAACAGTTAATGTGCTCGACTACTAACCAAAAGTTTGGTGGTTTGAAACCAACAGAGGCTTCGAAGGAGAAAGATGTGGCAGTCTGCTTTTGTAAAGATTTACAGCCTTGGAAACTGTATGGGGTCGCTATGAGTCAGAATTAACTTGACGGTAGTGGGTTTGTTTTTATGCCTGTGGTTATGGTTCCATTTAGTAGTGAGTTGTCTGTTACATTACTGAAGCAGGATTAAGTTATGTTAACGAGGATTAGCACCGGATTAGGGTGGAATGCATCATCCTTGCTCGAGTTACACCTTTCATGTTACAAGAGATAAAAGGAGAGAGAAGCAAGAAGAGAAGAAGGACCTCAATAGCACCAAGAAAGAAAAGCCAGGAGTGGGGCATACCCTTTGGACCCAGGGTCCCTGCAATGAGAACCTCCGAGACCCAAGGGAAGATTGATGCCAAGACACATGGAATTTTCCAAGGAACGCCAGGCCCACAGATGTTGAAAGGAGACAAGGACTTTCCACAGAGCTGACTGAGAAAGAAAGTCTTCCCCTAGAGATGGCACCCTAAATTTGGAATTCTAGCCTCCTAAACTGTGAGAGAATAAATCTGTGTTTGTTAAACCCATCCACTTATGGTATATCTGTGATAGCAGCACTAGATAACTAAGACAGTGCCAAGAGGGGAAAAAAAATCATGTTAATCTAAAATCCTACGTACAAAAAAATATATATGTCCTTCAAGAACGAAGGTGAAATAGATATTTTCAGACAAAGAACAACTGAAAGAATTTGTCACCACCAGAACCATGCTATAAAAAATACTGAAGTTCTTCAAGCTGAAGGCAATATTTACCCAAGGGAAATTTGGATCTTCAGGAATGAATGAAGAACATCAGTAATGGTAAATGTATGGGTAAATATAAGAGACCATTTTTCTCTTAATTTCTTTAAAATTCATAAGATTGTTTAAAGCAAAAAAGAAAAATGGTCCCCAAATTCTTTGGCACTCTTACCTTTGATATGTGGTGCCTATGCTTTGACCACAAGAGTACGGCAGAAGTAATTCTTGAAAGGCTAGGTCATAAAAGGTCAACTAGATTCCACTTGGTTCTCTTGGAAGGCTCACTCTCTGGATGCTCTCTCTCATGGGATGCTCCTTCTTAGAGCCCAGATGCCATCCTGGGAGAAGCCAAAGCCACATGGAGAAGTTGCACATAGATGTTCCCAGCTGAATTGGTCCTTCAGCCATCCCAGCCCTGGCACCAGATATATGAGTGGCCAGATGATTCCAGCCCCAGCCATTTGAATCACCTCTAGCCATCATGGTGCACAGACAAGCCAATCCCACTGTGCCCTGTCTGACTTCCTAACTCATAGACTCCATGAGCATAACAAAGTGGTGGTTGTTTTATGCCACTGAGTTTGAGGTGGTTAGTTACAAAGCATTAGTAACTGGAGTAAGAGACAAGAGATTCAGGAGGAAGAGGCTCCTGTGATGGCCACGTGGATCATGGTTGGAGAACCAGACCTTGTTCCAGTGGTAGAGGCTGGGGGAGGGGCACAAAATGGAACAGGACTGAGTGGCCGCTTCTGTCTTTCCAGTTCTCTTTGGACTCTGTGATGTGTTGGAGTGACTTGAAACTGAGATCAAAGACTGTTTTATATAGTCTTCTACTAATAGCAAGTGGGGGCATTGGTGGTTCCTTGGTAGAATTTTCCCCTTCCATGCGGGAGTCCCGGGTTTGAGTCCCAGCCAATGCACCTCATGCGCAGCCACCGCCTGCCTGTCTGTCAGTGAAGGCTTGTGTGTTGCTGTGATGCTGAACGGGTTTCAGCAGAACTTTCAGACTAAGATGGACTAGGAAGAAAGGTCTGGTGATCTACTTCTGAAAATCAGCCAATTAAAATCCTACGGATCGCAACAATTCAATCCGTAACCAGTCACGGAGATGGCACAGGACCAGGCAGCATTTCATTCCACTGAGCATGGGGTCGCCATGAGTTGGAGGCTGACTGGATGTCAATTAACAACAACAACTAACAGCAAGACTATTTAGGGAATGGACATTAGTCTTATCCCTCCCCCGCTGCTCCACTCTCTCAGTAGGAACAAAATGCTCAAATTAAAATTTGGTACAAACAGCAGTAATGTGTTAGATGAATTTGGTCTGTCCCGATGATTCTCATTTTTTTCCAGAAAAAGGCTCCTGATGGTAGAGAATTATGGGGGCATAGCCCAAAACAGTCTTCTGCAAGCAAGAAACCACCTTCAAAGCCCAACGTTTTTGTCTTAGAAACTGGCATTCTACACATAACATATCACGTTATGCTTTCATATTAAGATGTTTTAAATTTCCTGCCATAAGGTGAAATGGACGTTGCATGATTGGCATCCTGTTTACCCTATGATGCCAGATAGGCTCTGACCCACTGCCAGGTCCCTAGTACAAGTATAATAGGACCAAAAAATCAAACCAAAACAGTTGTCATCCAGTCGATTCTGTCTCATGATGACGCCATGTGTGTCAGAGTAGAACGGTCTCCATAGGGTTTTCAATGGTTGATTTTTCAGAAGTAGATCTCCAGGCCTTTCTTCTGAGACACCTCTGAGTGTACTCAAACTTTCAACCTTGTGGGTAAGCAGTTGAGCACGTTTACCGTTTGCGCCACCCAAGGACTCCTGCAAGAAGGATAGGCTTAGGGAATTCTTAGGCACCAAAGCCCTTACAGAGAAATTGGGTTCTTAGGGCCATTGGAGCCCTGGTGGTGCAGTGGTTAAGAGCTTGGCTGCTAACCAAAGCGTCGACAGTTCAAATTCACCAGCTGCTCCTTGGAAACCTTATAGGGAAGTTCTACTCTGTCCTGTAGGGTCACTATGAGTTGGAATCGACTCAACAGCAACGGGTTTGGTTTGTTGTTGTTCTTGTTGTTTTTAGGGCCCAATTGGATTACCGACCCTGGAGCACTCTTGTAGAGATACTTATTAACATTAATGTTAATCATTAATTTGTGACATGTTGCATTAGAAGAATCACACAGGAAGTAAATGAATCCTGGGCAAAAGAAGGATTTCCAAGAGATTGGGTCTGAGACTCTGCAAGAGGGTAAACGAGTGAAAAATTTCTTAGCTGAGGCCATGTATAGTATTTTTTGTGGAGTTCAGAATTTACATTTGGGCTGTGCATATAGAATTTTCTTTTCTTCTTGAAGGCTGTGTTCCTGATCCTATGCCCTCTCACTTCCTCAGTGACACTACTTCGTTAATTATCACCTTCAAGCACTTCCTCCGTATCGCCCCTTTCCCTCTGCTCCAATGTCCCGTATCCTCAAAAGCCCTTCCCTTAGGTAAATTGGTACAATCATTCTGGAGAGCTATCTGGCAAAAATCCATCAAAAGAAAAAATACATAGACTTTTTGACCCAGAAGTTCCACTGCTAGAAAATTTATCTTTAGATAAACTTGCACAAGTTTTTGAGGATAAATATACAAAGATTCTCACTGCAGCAATGCTTGGGAGAGCAAAAACAGAGAACACCCTAAACAGCCAGCCATCAGTAGCAGGCTGGTTAAACCAATCATGGTACAACAGAAACAATGCTAGAATAAATTATGGAGTGGGGGAAAAAGCTGTGGAGCAGTGTGATGACATTAACAATAAATGATGCACATTTGCCTGTATGCATGCTTACTTATTTTTTGTATATTGCATGCTTCAGGGGGTGCCATTCACATCATATTCTTGTTTAATATACGAATGGTGCCCCCTGGAGTTGTGTGACTCCCTTGTACAACTGTCTGTGTGTGTGTGTATGTGTCTGTGTGCACTCAAGTGGGCGTTGAGGGAGGGAGAAAGGAAGGAAAGGACGAGGAAGGAAGGAAGGAGGAAGAAAAGGATTTTTTTTAGGTGATTTCTAGGCTTTTCCACGTGTGTGTACACACACACACACTCATATCCAGTGTTTCAAGGTCAAACTATGTTTGGAAAAGCTGAGTTAAACAAAGATAATCCATTTCCTTTGCTGTAGGGCATCTCTGAGGTTTTAGTATGCATTGATATTCTCCAAGAGGTAGACATAGTACAGAGCATCACCTGAATTTTACTGACCATGAAGCACTTTCAGAGGAATACTTATTAGCATTGATGTTCTGAGGATCATCAATTTGTGACTTGTTGCATTTGAAGAATCACTCAGAAAGTAAATGGTTTCTGGGTGCAAGGAGGATTTCCAAGAGATTGGGTCAGAGAATCTCCAGGAAGGTGAAAGAGTGATCAGAAGATTTTTAGCTGAGATCACTTGAAACTTCCAACTGGATGGTGTGGGGTTAAGCATTACTTTACCTCAGGCAGTTTGGCCTTTGTCCCTGGTCCCTGTGAGATAGCCCTCAGAGGAGCGGGGCTACATTGGCCACTCCTGAGGGTTTGTATTGTAGGAACTGTTCTGGGAGCCCACCTAGTAACCGATAATGAGCATGTGGACGGGTTGATGAAAGCCCAAAATGCTAAGGCTGAGGGAGCTTCCTGAGGAGAGAGTCCTGGAAGGAAAGCTTCCTGGGGAGGGATGTGCCCTCCACTTCAGGGACCTTTCCTGATTACCCTCCCCTCCACGTACCTCCTCATGTTGCCCCTGAGCAAGTCCTGAGCTGTAGCCTGTTATTCCTGCCTGTTCATATCCTGTACTTCTGAGTTAAAGGCACCTTTCTAATCTCCCACCTCGGTCTCTCATTTATTGGCTGAGATGAGTCGCGCCAAGCAGAACCTGGGGTTTCCATCTGGCAACAGGAAGAGGTTGAAGGATAGGAGAGAGGAATGATGGAATTAGGTCCCCGAAGGGAGGGTGGCAGGGAATAGGTATTTAGGCACATGTGGCAAGTGGTGCTTGGACAGGTGGAAGGACTCCTCCTCCGCTTTGATGAGCAGGAAGAGGCAGAACTGGTGACAGAGAGGTGAGCAGAAAGCTGAAGAACTTTCCACCTGGGGCCTTTGTTTGATTTGTGAATAAGGAAGTGATGTCATTCTTGGAAGAGTGGGGAAGGGTTGAAAGAGTCATGGTGGAGAGTGGTGAGGAGACCTGACCAGGAGCTGTTAGAAGAACTGCTGAGCCACATTGAGGACCTTGTTGGAGCTGGAGGTATGAATATGTAGGGACACCTATCCATGTCCCATATCCATGTAGGACTTTCTCTCAGAGTGCTCCACATCCTGGCATAGGAATAGCAATGGCAAATAGCTGTAGAGGAGGTCGTCCCAGAGAGGAGTATTGCAGTGTGAAATCTCAGAGGTCGGGGTATACTAGGGAACGACAAGGTCAAGGTTGAGGCCACAGAAGTGAAAGTCTAGAGGAAGGGAAATCACTAGAGTTGAAGTTGGGGCAATTTGAAGTGACAATGTGGCCTCGTCAACCACATGGCCATTTCAGCTCCTCAGAATGACACCAGGACTCAGGACAGAAAGATGGAACCAGCTGCCAAGGAATTCAAGGAGTATGGGATGAGGAAAGCCAGTGATGTCAACAAGGACAGGTAGGAGGAGACATTGTTGATGGCATGGATTTTTACACAACTGTTAGGAAACTATGATATGAAGGGCTACCCACATCCCCTTCAAGTGAAACATCTCTCTGCTCCTCTCAGGAGCTCTAAAGCCCACCTCCTCAACTTCCCAAACACACATACACATACCCTTTGCTTCAGCTGGAGTGGGTCTTCTTTTCTGCTTCAAGCACTGGGATTACATATAAGACTTATTTTAGAAAGGCTTTTGTGAGCCACAAAATTGAATACCACCGATCAGGCCTAACCCTTCAGTTACAGGCCAAGAAGGGGCCCAAGACCACACAGTGAGTAGATGGTGGTACCCACTACAAAATTCTGCTTCAGTGCCCATGATGTAGACTCCTCCCTAGACTTAGGTCCTAGAGTTAGTGCTTACTGATGAAATATGCTTGTTTGGGCTGATGAGTTGAACTCTCCTGAGGTTCAGCAGAGCCAGGCATTGGAGCAGGGGAACAGTGCTACAGTGGGTCCATGGAACTCCTTGGACACTTGTTAGAGACAGGATAGAGAGGCATGAGGAGGAGAAATGAGGATGGGTGGGCAAGGGGAGATTCTGGTCGATGATCCCAGTCTAGCTAGGGAGGCCAGTATGGGAATCAGGCAATAAAGGTTAAGTTCCTTCAACCTTTCCCTATCCAGGACCTTAAACTGGAGGGGGTGGGGTGGATTTATGGGTCCTGGTTGTATACAAACTCTTTTTATAAGCTATTCAGAGCAGGGGTGGGAGGAAGAAATAGGGAGAGGAAAAAAACCTTTGAATTTCCAGTGCTTTTAGAGTCAGCAATTTAATGAGTCATGCATTCTAAGTCCTTGCTTTGTCTACAGGTTTTCATTTCAAAATACTTAAAAACACTTTGTTTGGGACATGGACTATTTTTATCTCAAATATCAATGGTGCATTTCTCTCTGTATTAGCAAAGCTTCCTACAGATTGGATTGAAACAACACAAGCATAGTGGGCTTGTTTACTTAGACGTAGAATTTGTTGAAGCTACCTGAGTATCTCTCTATTCCCTGGGGACTGTCTTCTAGCCGGCTTCCTGGCCCTACTGGCCATCATGAGTTAGCTCCAGATCTGGTCCAAAGACTCCCAGATCCCATCATCTAGACAACAGGGGAAGATCATCCTTTCAGGTCTTCAATCTAAGGAGTCAACACCTTGGCAGTTTAGAGACAAGTCAATTATTCATCGCTTTGCTGCCTTGTGAGACTCTTGAGTGGAAAGAGTAGAAGAGAAGGAGGTCCGATATCCATGTCCTCTCCTCCAAATACATCGAGGGAAATCCTGGCCACACCTTAGCAAAAACAGAAGTGGACAGCCTGGAGAATTCCTCGGCAAGCCTCTAGGTTGACAAATGGAAGGAGAACGAACTGGGAGGAAGGCTGGAGGTGGGGTGGGGTATTCTGCCTCTTCCAGTCCCTGCCCTCTGCATAAGGTTATCTCTCTCTCCACATTCTGCTGTCATGCCCTTAACCAGCTCTATCCACCCTGATGCTTTTGTTCCACATTTTACTCCTTTGGGTCTTGTGCGGGCCACCACCTTTAAGGGGCTCCAACTTCAAGCATCAATAGCAAACACCTTACCAGCACTTAATGGATAGCCAACTAACTTCAAGAATGAGATGCCAATCCAATGTCTCAAGGAATTGGGCTGAAGGGGTGCCCTGCTTCTCTGGCCATTGCCCCTCCCCTCTTCCATTCACATGTTGATAGGGAAAGTAGCCATGTTCATACAACAAGATCCTCCTCTCCTGCACACAGGTGACTCAATCGGGGTGAGCTGCAATAAGCCCATTCTACCAGGAAATTTGGAGTTGAGACCACACTGATTCAGGCTGGCTGCCACTATGACAGCTATCGACAGTAACAATTTTCACATGGACAGAGACAACAGAGAGACATAGACAGGCAGAGAGATGCAGCTTTCTTGAGTTTTCTACTTCTCTAGGCCCCTGTTCCAGTCATTCCTAAAGCCCAGCTGCATTACTGGTCTTGGATTCCATGGGAATCCTTGGAAGTCTGCCTAACATGTTTCTCTTTTTACTGAGGAGTGCTCCAGTGGATTTCTGTTACTGGCGACCAAAATGGTACCAGGAGGTGTGAAAGTGATCTGGGGCGGGAAGATGGAACACATCAAGACTCCTCTTCTACAATTTTGCCTACCCTGCCCTACCACTTGTAACCACCTGGGCCACCAGAGATGGAAAGGGGTGGTGGCTCTTTGGAGTTCTTTGGGGTCTGAGGAGGGCCCTGGTATTCTACAGGCTAGTTCTAATACCCAGGCTGTGCTTTATCCAAAAGACGTCCCCAACAGAACTGAAGGACAAGAGACAATGTACTCTGAGAGATTACTGCTAGAAACTGATATGAGAACACATTCTAAATGGGCTATGTACCCCCTCCCTCCATGTCCAACCCCCAGGTGCTGAGACCTCAGCAGCTGCACCCCTCCCATGCTCCCATCTCATCCTTCGTCTTTTTATAGATCTCTCCTTGCCTACTGCACAGAGAAATCTTCAACAAAAGTGTGAGTGTGCCCCCAAGGAAGGAATAATCAAAAGTGTGTTGTGCTGTGTGTGCGAATGAATGCATGGTAGGAGCAAGCCAGAAGACCTAGAGACCCTCAGGTCAGGCCTGGGGTCCAAAAAGAGTGAATGCTTACCCTCAAAGGAGAAGCTGATACTTTGAGAGCAGGTGACTCATTCCATTGGGCTACTGCTGCCCCCCAGAGAGAGGTGAAATGAAACTAGTTCATCTCAGGTAACAACTCTGGCCAAAAAGTTCTAATACCCAAAGACACAAGGAACATTTAAAAAAAAAAAAAAAAGGAGAAACATTTTTTTAATGTGGGAGTGTGTTGAACAAAAAGACTTGTCTGTTAACTATATGATATCTTCATAAACACTAAGGCTGACAACTGCCCTTTTCCTCTGTGGCATCAACCATGGCTCCCATTGGACGTACAGAAATGTTTCTCTGCCCCAGTCCTTATCTCCTTCTCTCAATATGTCCTCCTCTAGAAGTACCCAGGATTCTATCACTTATCTGATGCCGCAAAAAGGCCAACCAAGAATGTCATCCTTGGATTGTACTGTGCCTCCTCCTGGGCCTCTTCTAGAAGGTATGAGTTGGGATGGAGAGACTCAGCCTCAGGACCTTCTCAAACCCCTGGTGTGGTAAAATGATTTTCCTTTATGTGGCCTTTTGCCTTGGTTCTCTGGAGAAACAGCTTGAGAGATTTTCCCCCAGGCCTGAGGAGTTACCTTTGCCCTAGTTTTCTACCCCAGAGAGTTTGTTACATTTGTCCAGGTTGATGGACATTTCCTGGCTAAGTTGTAAACAATTTGGTTTTGATTCTTTTTGTCTGGTCCTAGGCTGCAGCCTGCCCTGTGATTGCTATGCACTTTGCAGGGATTGGACAATAGACTATGCAAATGAAGCATCTGTGGGCTACTGAGAGGGGATTGGTCAGTTCACGGCCTTGGTGGGAGGGCCACGCCTTGAAATTGACGAGTTGTATATATAAGTAGCCAACCTCACAGAGGTTTTTCAGACGGAAAGAAGCAGGAAGAGGAACTGCAGGAAGAAGCAGAAGGAAGAAAGAAGAGAAAAGAAAGAGAGAGAGGAGGCAAGGAACCTCCTAAAAGAGCTGTAACACTGGTTAAGGGCTGGCTGTAACACTGAAGACAGTGACAGGCCTGGAAGGGGCCCAGTGGCAGAGCCATCAGCAACAGACAGCAGGGCTAAGAGGAACCTGTCCTGAGGGGGGCTGAGAGGAGGCCTACACAGTCAAGGAGGAACTGAGAGAGCTGTTCTGCACTGAAGAAGGGGGACTTTGCCTGCATGCTTCCTGATCCTGATCCTGAGTTGTAGCCTATAGATGCTGATCCCAAGTTGTACCCTGCTAATTCCTTAATAAATCCACTTTAAATACGGTCTGTGAGTTCTGTGTGGTCATTGCAATGGATTATCAAACCCAGAAGAGAAGTAGAGAGTACCATGGGAGGGACGGCTGGCAACAGAAGTGGTGAAAACGGTTGGAGGGTGGAGATACGTCTGACTTTCACCTCATGGGAATCAGTTTTGGGCTGATCCTGGTCATTATCCCTCCTGAAGTTAGACAGGTTTTGACACTATTACTATGACTACTATTCCATTTCACACCTGGTCAACCTCCCTGAGCAGTACTGTGCTGTGAGCCTGCCCTTCAGTGTAAGTCTACTCTGGCTCTACAACCTTTTCTAGACCTTTCCTCAGAGTCAATGAGAAGGGCCCACGTTGCAGGTCAGCATGCCCATTGGCCAAGGATCTCGTTAGCGTCCACCTTGGATTTCCCAGACAGTGAGTTGTGTTGGAGAACGCTCTGGAAAGAGTGTTGTAGCATCCCATGCCTAGGCCTCCCAGCTCCTGAGAGAAATTGCTGAAAATCAGAGCTGTAGTCACCATGAAGATTTCCATTTCCTTTTCCCCCTGGTCAGCCTAACCCTAGACTCACTCCCTCACCAGAAACACTTCTGGCCACTGCTGAGAGCTGGTGGCAGAGGGGGCTGGAGACCCCATTTGAAACAGCCTTAGGGCAACAATTTCAGAACATACTCATTTATGGGACTTACCACAGAACAATCCCTTGATGCTAGCATCACACAGATCAACATATCCTTCCATACAAAACTAACCAAAGTGAAAATTCCTCTTGATTTTATACAGCCATGAATGTCTCCAAGGAAGAAAAAAAGAGCAAGATCAAGGACCCAGGGAAGCTAGTGGCTTGGTAAGGTATAAGTCCTGTCACCTTGAAATGACCTGCTTACCTATAAATGAGGAGAGGCAGGGCATCCCAGTGGTTAGGAACATGTTTTGGATTCAGAAAGACTTGGGTAGGAATTCCAGATTGGCCGTTGATTGTGATCTGGGACAAGTTTCTTAATGTCTGTCTGACTTTTCTCCTTCAAAAATGGGGTCACAAGAGGACAAACATTGTATGATCTTGCTTACACGAAATACCTAGAAGAGGCAAATGTATTGAGATCAAAGTTTATTAGTGGTGACCAGGGATGGATGGAGGGAGAAAGGGGGAGTCATCGTTGAGGAAGCAGTGTGTTTCTGTTTATGGTGATAGACCAAAAATTTGGCAACGGGTGTTGGTGATGGTTGCACAACATGATTGATATACTTGGTGCCATTGAATTGTACATGTGAAAAATGTTGAAATGGCAAATGGTGCGTTACATACATATTTACATTAATTTTAAAAACGGGGTTAGTAATACCCTAGTTGGGTTGTTGGGAGGATCCATTGAGATTTTCTGTGTAAAGTTCCCACAGCCTAGGCTACATAGTAAGGACTCGTACTCCCCCACTAGTCAGTCCCTGACAGAGTCTGTTTCCAGGCCCCCACCTTGTCCTGTCCACACATCTCAACTATAACCCATGGGAACATGTTAGGCTCAAGAAAGAGCATCAAGCATGTGTACCCGGCTGGGCCAGCTCATCCTCTCAGCACCCTTCCCCCGTTCTCCTCTCCCCCTAACACTCAACAGCAAAGGCTTCCAGACCCCTCCCCACCCCCTACCTGAGGGCTGCCAAACACTCAAGAAAGCTTGTTTCTCCAAGGGGTTTGAGGGGAGAAGACTTGCCAAGTGGGGAAGGCAGGGGCCTGGCTCCGTGGTGTCTCCTCACCCCCTTGGGGGGCTCCTCGGTCCCCCTTTTCCTCATTCTCAGGCTTCCCCTCTCCAGGTTGCTCGGGCAGCCGCATCGGCGATCCAGGACGAGGCGATCCAGGACGATGTTCTCAGAGAGATTTGCAAGCACATCAAGGGAACGTCAGCGAAGACACTGAGATTCTGCAAGGAGGTGGGAGAGACTTACTGTCTGCACACAGTGCTGGAGGGTTATTTCCTCAAAGTCAGCTGCCTAAATAATTCACACCCTCCCTTCCGTCTTTAAACAGGACAATGGCACAAACAGTCCCGGCCCAAGAAATATAATTACAGTTGTGACAGATGTTTAGTTATTAATAAGGCCTCAATGTCACCAGAGGGTATTATACAACAAACCATTAATGTGCCTTTGCAACCAACCTTAATATTTACAGGTACTTTTCCACTCACCCTCCCCGGGGTTTTGCTGTAGTATAAGTAATGTAGAGAGAGCTATAGCCACCAACTTGATTGCAGGTTGCAAGAAAGCCCAGCATCTTACCAGCATGATTTGTTTCCTTGCCATTGACATCAAGACAGCCACAGAAATAAAGTGGGGAATAGAGTTAGAAATAGCCGTGTGATGGAGAGAAGTCTTGCCAGCCCTCTTAAGTGTGTGATGTTCACAGTCCAGGGCAATGCTTCCTAACTTCCTAAGCAAAGCAAGGAGCATCCAAGAATCGCCTCCCTTTACCAGCTCTGGTCCAGACTCTTCCCGTGTGCACGGAGCCTCTGGGTCCACGCGATGCCACCAAGTGGGCATCTAACTTCCTCTCTCTCTGATTAACTTGTCCTTTACAACTCAGCTTAGATGTTCCTAGGTGGTGCAAATGGTTAAGCACTTGGTTGCTAAGGGAAAGTTTATGTATCCCCCCAGAAGCACCTCAGAAGAAAGGTCTGGCGATCTACTGAAAAATCAGCCACTGAAAACACTGTAGAGCACAGTTCTGGGATCATCGTGAGTCAGAATCAACTCGATGGCAACTGGTTTTCTGGTTTCTGACTCAGTTCAGGTGTCACCTCCTCTGAGGAAACACCCGTGACCTCGCCCGGGTCCTCTCCCTGGCTGGGTTAGGCAGCCCTCATCTGTTCTTACTTCTCTTATTGCTTGTCCCCATCTCTGTCCTCCCACCCACCACTGGACTGAGAAAAACTCTAGGCAGGGAGCAATTCAGAAGCACATTGTATCGTCTAAGCCCAGGGCAGGGACAGCCTTAAAATAATTGGTGCTTGATAAATATTTATTGAACTAACACTTAATCAATATCAGGTCTCTTTGGTTCCAGATAGAAGTTAAAAAAAAATCATAAAATGAAGAGTTGCAAGAGCTGTGCAATACAGAAAGTTTAGCAGGAAGAATCTCAGCGAAGACATGAACGAAGTCCTGGTCGCCGGGGGCTGAGTTCTTGCCCAGGAGCGCCTGCCAACTGCAGTAGGCTGTGACTTCACCACCAACTGCAGGTGAGTCCTCGTTTCTGCTGCGTGGACCCTGAGCACTGCATCCTGGGGAAAGCCTCTCTGTACTCCGTCAGCCTCTTGATTCGGATGAGAGGTGCATTTCCATGCCCGGGGAGTAAGCTCCTGTAAAAGCCAGCCCATGTGAAGAGGAGGCTCCTAAAATGACTTGAGAAAGCAGGAAGCTTGAGAGGGATGTGCGATGTTATTATTGTGGTCAGAGTTGACTGAGTGTCAGCCCCATCCCAGGTCAAGCAGGACAGGGCCCAGCCCAAAGCCCCATGTATAATGCGTGCCAGACACATAAGCAACTGGGTGCTCTGTAACTTTCACCTTGAGCAGATAGCCCCATAACCAAGGTCAGGTCTGTCCAGATGGTTTCTGGGTGCTCCTGATCTATAAATCTCTGTTTCTCAGAGGGTGGTAGAATGGAGGTGGGCTTCTCCCCAAAATCGGGCTCTATTTCTTGTGATTGAACTGGGATTTCCCAAGGATAGGGACCACAGGGACACCCTATAGACAGAAAGCTTCCTAAAGCTGGAAACCTTGTCTCACCAAATAGTACATACATAACACACCTGTGCACCAGCAACTGTCCTCAGACACACACACCTGTGCAACAACATCTGTCCTGGGACACACACATACCCATGCACAAGCACCTGTCTTCAGACACACACACACACACACACACACACACACATACACGTGTGCACCATCACCTGTCCTTGGACACACACATGCAACAAAACCTGACCTCAGACACACACCCACGCATCTGAGTTCCAGCGCCTGTCCTTGGACACGCACACTCATGCACCAGCACCTGTCTTCAGACAGACAGACAGACACACGCACCTGTGCACCAGTGCCTGTCTTCGGACACACACACACACACATCTGTGCACCAGTACTTGCCTTCAGACACACACACACACACACACACACACACACATATCTGCACAACAGTAACCATCCTTGGACACACACGCATGCAACAGCACCTGACCTCAGACACATACACCTGTGCACCAGCACCTGTCCTGGGACACACACACACCTGTGCACTAGCACCTGCCCTCACACACACACACCTGTGCACCAGCGCCTGGCCCGGGACACACACACACCTGTGCACCAGCGCCTGGCCCGGGACACACACACACCTGTGCACCAGCGCCTGGCCCGGGACACACACACACCTGTGCACCAGCGCCTGGCCCGGGACACACACACACCTGTGCACCAGCGCCTGGCCCGGGACACACACACACCTGTGCACCAGCGCCTGGCCCGGGACACACACACACCTGCACCAGCGCCTGTCCCAGGACACACACACACCTGTGCACCAGCACCTGACCTCACACACACACACCTGTGCACCAGCACCTGTCCTAAGACATACTCAGGGACCAGTCTCCAAACACTCGCAGCTGACGTGTGTCCTCAGTCAGACCCATCTTCAGCTCCATCCTCAGACATGAGCACACAACGAATACTCCCCTACACCCACTCTGCTGCACACACCTGCACGGCCTTGTCACCATCAGCATGAGCACCCACACGCTGCCCTAATGCACACACACAACCCACACGTTCACACCCCACAGCCCCTACCCACCCACACACGCTGCACAGACACCTTTACTCTTTTAGTCTCGTGGAGTCATCTCGGCAAGTTAAACTGGAGAAACAAGTTTCCCATGTCATTACAGTAGAAATAAAAAAAAAGAAAAGTGACATTTATTTTCAGATCTGCTTTTAGTTGCCATGACAGTCCAGCACCACCAAATATGTGATTGGTGGCAAATGCAGGTTTCAAAAGAGACTAATTAGCTCCCCATATACCGAAAGTCCCCAGGAGGCTGAGTCCCCTCCCTTGTCAGCCCCTGCCAGGCAGAGTGGATACCTGGGCAGGGGCACCCCCCAGTGCTCGATCGGCTGCCAGGCAGGAGATGGGAACAGCCAGGAGCTCTTGGCAAGGACGCCCAAGCTGATGGCCACTGGGGCTTGAGAACACAATCTACTTAATGACTTGGAACTTGCTCTCAGCTCAGCAGGAGCGAGTGCTGAAGGTGGCAGCTCCCCAAAGGAACGAGTGCCTTGTTGCTCAGCTGGCCTCTGGTGGCCCTTCATTGCGGCACTCATGACTTGTCAGAGAAGCACAGAGCCAGGGCCGGATCCTACAGCCAAAAAGGGAGTTGGCTCCTCCAGCAAGAAGCCATCCGACCAGTGCCCCGCCCCAAGTTGGCTGGCCTGGTACAGTAATGGAAGAAGCTAAGTACCTTCCACCAGGTGGGACTGACCACCCATGGCCAACAAGGAGGAACCCTGAGTTGGCACCTGGGTAGAAGACAGACCTGTGTCTCCCATTTAACCAGAAGCTTCTCCCAGACAGGAGCCATGGCACACACGCCTCCCTAGTCCTCAAGAGCCTTATGCACCTTGGGACCCGTTCAGTTAATGCCTGCTGAAAATGACTCTTTGTCCCCAAATTAAATGGTTACCTCATTTCTTGATGAGATTCCTAAGGGAAGTTCATTCCAGAACTTGTCCCTTAAGTCCATTTGCCAATTGTCTTAATTGCCATCATTTGAAAGGTCAGCCAGGAGCTGGCTTTTGAGCCCAGGTCTTGTAAGTTAGAGCTTTGGGCTAATTCATGGATCCAAAATGGTGCCCTCTCCCATTTTCCATTTCAGAGAGTGAACCACCCACTTTCTTCAGCACCTGATATGCTCCGTGGGCACTGGCCAGCCACTCTTTCAGGGCCCAGACCAGTCTGAGGCACTCTGGCCATCCAAAAAGTGACACTACCTTGGTTCTGTCCTCAGGGGACTCCATCAGCTCCATCACCTCTACCAACCCATAATATGCAAAGATGGTGTAGTGATGTGCTTAAGCACATGGCTAATAGAATCAGACCACCCAGTTCAAATCCTGGCTCTTAACCTCTCTGTGTGTTAGTTCCCCCATCAAAAAATGGGCTTCATAATGTTGTTTGTGTTAGTTGCCAATAAGTTAGCCTGACTCGTGGTGGCCCCACACACAATGGGATCAGATCATTGTGATCCAGAGAGTTTTCACTGGCTGATTTTTGGAAATACATCTCCAGACCTTTCTTCCTAGTCTGCCTTAGTCTGGAAGCTCCACTGAAACCTGTTCAGCATCATAGCAACACGCAAGCCTCCACTGACAGATGGGTGGTGGCTGTGTATGAGGTCCACTGGCTGGGTATCAAACTCGGTTCTTCGGCATGGAAGACAATAATTTTACCACTGAACCACCACTGCACCCTTGATAATAATATCACCTCGTTTTTAGGGTTATTGTAAAGTGCTTGGCATATAGTAAGTGCCACACATGCTAGGTATTACTACCCACACCTCCCTTTTGGACCCAATAGGGAGTGGCTGAGCACCCACTCTGCTCAGATGGGAGCTGGGCTGAATTCAGAGAGGGGTGGGGTGGGAGGTGCAGAAGTGAATCCATCAATGTGCTCAGAATCAAACTGGGGACACAGATATACACGGGACAGAGAAGGAGGTTGCTCCTTCCCTTTGAAGTACTGGTTTATCCCTGAGGGTCCCTGTGAGGGGGTGGTTTGGGTTCTCCCCTTCAGTGCCTATAAGAAGTGTACTCTTAAATGGATCCTTGTGCCTGATATGGATACAGTCCGGGTGGACTGGTCAACCACATCATTCCACCATCTGTGGACTCTGAGGGTCCCTTTGTACCAGTGGGTGCCAAACCAAAAAATCCAATTCTAATTACTGCTGACCCCATGTGTTGCAGAGCAGAACTGCACTCCATAGGGTTTTCATGGCTGTCACCTTTTGGAAGCAGACTGCCAGGCCTTTTGTCCAAGGTGCCTATGGGTGTATTCAAATCACCAGTCTTTCGGTTAGCAGTCAAACACTTAACTGTTTGCACCACCCGGGGACTCCAGGGCTCACAGAACTAGACTCAGCTTGCTGAGGTTCCTTCATGAATTGCCTAAAGCTACAGTCACTGGGAGCAGGGTACAGCGGAAATTGCTAATGTTTATGAATGGAGTGTATGAGCTTGCAGTGTTTATCAACATAAATAATTCATAAATATTGGTTAGCTGGTTTTATTTAGTCTCTGGGACTCCCAAGGAATAGTGCTTCACAGACTGATACTCTAAGACCCAGTTCAAACATTCAACAAGAAACTCTCCCTCCATTCCAACCACTTTGGGCATGATGTTAGAGCCTTTTGTCTTGCAGCCCCTACTTGATGTTATGATTCTTCAGGGCCCTGTTATAATCATGATTGCATCTCCTATAATGCTAGGCAATGGTTTTGCGTGTCATCTTTCCTTCCAAAAACACTCCACATTTGTGTCACCAAATTGGATCCACAAATAAAATTTACTTTTGTTACAGCAGGATATAACTCTGTTTTAGAGACACCTTTTGGAGAAAATGTTGAGTGGGTCATGCAACCTGGTTTGTAGTGAGGTACAACTGGTTGAGACCGAGAGATCAGAGGTGCAGCCATCCCCAAAGCTAAGTCATGCATTTATTGGTACATGTGAGTGCTGTTGTTATGGTTAGTTGCTGTTGGGTCAGCTCCAACTCATGGCGACACCATGTACAACAGTAAAAAATGTTGCCCAGCCCTGTGCCATGATCACTGGTACACTCAAGTACATTGTTGTGGCCATTGTATATTTTAAACGCCTTCCAACCTAGGGGGCTTATCTTCCAGGACTCTGTTGTTGTTGCTGTTGTTAGGTGCCGTCGAGTGGGTTCCGACTCATAGTGATTGTATATACATCAGAATGAAACACTGCCCCGTCCTGCACCATCATCACTATGATTGCTATATTTGAGCCCATTGTTGCAGCCACTGTGTCAATCTATCTTGTTGAGGGTCTTCCTCTTTTTTGCTCACCCTCTACTTTACCAAGCATGATGTCCTTCTCCAGGGACTGGTCTCTCCTGATAACATGTCCAAAGTACGTGAGACAAAGTCTCACCATCTTCACTTCCAAGGAGCACTCTGAGTGTACTTCTTTCAAGACAGACTTGTTCGTTCTTCTGGCAGTCCATTGTATATTCAGTATTCTTTGCCAACACCATAATTCAAAGGCACCAATTCTTCTTCAGTCTTCCTTATTCATTGTCCAGCTTTTGCATGCATATAAGGCAGTTGAAAATATCATGGCTTGGGTCAGGCACACCTTAGTCCTCAAAGTGACATCTTTGCTTTTTAACACTTTAAAGAGGTCTCTTGCAGTAGATTTGCCCAATGCAATGAGTCATTTGATTTCTTGACTGCTGCTTCCATGCACTGATTGTGGATCCAAGCAAAAGGAAATCCTTGACGATGTCAATCTTTTCTCCATTTATGAGGATTTTTGTTTACTTTGTGTTGAGGCGTAATCCATAGCGAAGGCTGTATGTAGTCTTTGATCTTCATCAGAAAGTGCTTCAAGTCCTCTTCACTTTCAGCAAGCAAGGTTGTTTCATCTGCATAATACAGGTTTTTAATGAGTCTTCCACCACCTGATGCTACATTCTTCTTCATGTAGTCCAGCTTCTCGGATCATTTACTCAGCATACAGATTGAATAAGTATGGTGAAGGATACAACCCTGACGCACACCTTTCACAATTTTAAACCACAGCGTATCCCTTTGTTCTGTTCGAATGACTGTCTCATGGTCTATGTACAGGTTCGGCATGAGCACAATTAAGTATTCTGGAATTCCAATTCTTCACAATGTTATCCGTAATTTGTTATGAACCACACAGTAAAACAACTTTGCATAGTCAATAAAACACAGGTAAACATCTTTCTGGTATTCTCTACTTTCAGCCAAGATCCATCTGATATCACCAATGATATCCCTGATCCCACATCCTCTTCTGAATCAGGCTTGAGTTTCTGGCAGTTCCCTGTTAATATACTGCTGCAACCACTTTTGAATGATCTTCAGAAAAATTTTATTTGTGTGTGATATTAATGATATTGTTTGATAATTTCCACATTCTGTCAGATCACCTTTCTTTGCAATGGGAACATACATGGATCTTTTCCAGTCGGTTAGCCACATAGCTGTCTTCCAAATTTCTTGGCATACACAAATGAGCACCTCCAGCATGGCATCTATTTGTTGAAACATCTCAGTTGCCATTTGGTCAATTCCTGGAGCCTTGTTTTTAGCCAATGCCTTCGGAGCAGCTTGGACTTCTTCCTTCAGCAACATTGGTTCTTGATCATATGCTACCTTCTGAAACAGTTGAACGCCCACCAATTCTTTTTGGTACAATGACTCTGTGTATTCCTTCTATCTTCTTTTGATGCTTCCTGAGTTGTTCAATATTTTCCCCACAGAATCTTTCAATATTGCAGTTTGAGCCTTGAATTTTTTCTTCAGTTCTTTCAGCTTGAGAAATGCCAAACATGTTCTCCCCTTTTGGTTTTCTAATTCCAGGTCTTTACACATTTCATTATAATATTTTACTTTGTCTTCTTAAGCTACACTTAGAAATTTTCTGTTCAGCTCTTTTACTTCATCGTTTCTTCTGTTCACTTGAGCTACTCTATGTTCAAGAGCAAGTTTTAGAGTCTCTTCTGACATTCATTTCTGTCTTTTCTTTCTTTCCCATCTTTTTAATGATCTCTTGCTTTCTTCATGTATAATGTCCTAAATGTTATCCCACAACTTGTCTCGTCTTCGGTCATTAGTGTTCAATGTGTCAAATCTATTTTTTGAATAGTCTCCAAATTCAGGTGGGATATACTCAAGGTCATATTTTGGCTCTTGTGGACTTGTTTTAACTTTCTTCAGCTTCAAATTGAACTTGCAAATGAGCAATCGATAGTCTGTTCCACAGTTAACCCCTGGCATTGTTCTGACTGACGATATTGAGCTTTTCCATTCTCTTTCCACAAATGTAGTTGATTTGATTCCTGTGTATTCCATCTGGCGAGGTCCACATGTATAGTTGCCATTTATTTTGTTGAAAAAATGTATTTGCAACGAAGAAGTCGTTGGTCTTGCAAAATTCTGTCTTGCAATCTCAAGCATCATTTCTATCACCAAGGCCATATTTTCCAACTACCAATCCTTCCTTGTTGGTAAAAGTCTTCAACTTTCTCATCTTTGGCATTAGTGGTTGGTGCGTAAATTTGAATAATAGTTGTCTTAACTGGTCTTCCTTATAGGCATATAGATATTATCCTATCACTGACAGTGTTTCACTTCAGGATAGTTCTTGAAATGTTCTTTTTGACAATGAATACAACACCATTCCTCTTCAAGTTGTCATTCCTGGTATAGTAGACCATATGATTGTCTGATTTAAAATGGCCAGTACCAGTCCATTTCAGCTCACTAATGCCTAGGATATCAATTTTTATGCATTCCATTTCATTTTTGATGACTTCCAATTTTCCTAGCTTTATACTTAGTACGTTCCATGTTCCAATCATCAATGGATGTTTGTAGCTGTTTCTTCTTCTTTTGAGTTGTGCCATATCAGTAAATGAAGGTCTCAAAAGCTTGACTCCATCCACATCACTAAGGTCAACTCAACTTTGAGTAGCAAAATACTCAGTCATATTTTGAGTGCCTTCCAACCTAATGGGCTCATCTTTCAGCACTATATCAGACAATGTTCCATTGCTATTCATATGGTTTTCACTGGCCAATTTTTTCAGAAGTAGACTGCCAGTTCCTTCTTCCTAGCGTGTCTTAGTCTGGAAGCTCCGCTGAAACTATCTACAAGGTGATCCTGCTGGTATTTGAAAAACTGGTGGCAAAGATTCCAGTATTACAGCAACACGCAAGACACCACAGTACGACAAACTGACAGATGTGTGGTGGTCCAGTGCTATGATGGACAATATTCTGTTGTGATACATAGGGTTTTAATTGGTTGATTTTTAGAAGTAGATAACCAGGCCTTTCTCCCTAGTCTGTCTTAGCCTGTAACACATGAGCATATGAGACAGGGTTTTCAGAGAAGCAAACACTCTGCTCAAGGTGCCGATGAGTAACAAAGTCTGGTCTCCAGGCTTATGTTTATAGACTTGACACTGTTATCCTGCAGAGGTGATTATTTAGTGGCATTTGAAATCTTTTATAAAGAATATTCAAAACACAAATAAAAGGAAAAAACATTGTTGGTCTAGCACATAGGAAATGTCTGTTGAGTTCCCGGAAAGTGCCAAAAGCACAAGCTAAATGCACCCTTAGATGTGACATGAAAATGAAAATTTGTTTTCTCCCTATCTCTGTCCAAAGCCAATTTGATATCATGAAAATAAAATTTATACCCAAGGAAAGCCAAAATTCTAAGCTCAAATATTAAAACTGGAACTAGTTCCTCAGAAGTACTTGCACTACAATTCTTCTGTGAGCACTACTTCTCAGGGGCCCAAAGGGCCCTCATGTCCCAGCTCAGATTAACACAAGCAAAACATCCTATACTCTGGTTCCAAAAATTAAAATCAAGAACTATAAATGGCTCATAATAAAACTATAAATGGTTTCATTATGAAAAAACTATGAATGGTTTTATTATGAAAACCATAATAAAATAGGAATTGGTAGATATTTCCTTAACATACATACACACACACCAGCTCAAAAACCAGCATTCGACCTCTTTGTGAGAGTATCTTAGTTTAGCTTTACTGCTAAAATCAGAAAAAAGACAAGGGTGTCCACTATCTCTGCTATTATTAGCACTGTACTGTAGATATTAACAAACATGATTAGACAAGCAATTAGAGGCATACGATTGGAAAAGAAGAAGAAAAATAAAACAAATCTCTCTTTGAATATATGATTGTACATCTGGAAAATCCAGAAGAATCACTGGAAAATCCACTACAAATAATAAGAGAATTTAGTAAAACAGCAGGAAATAAAATGAACGTACAGAACTTAATAGCCTTCAAACAGAGAAACAATATTGAGTTAGAACAAATAATTTATGAGCAGATCACATTTACAATAACATAAATAATGAACAAGTTTTGCATAACTTAAAAAATTAAATCAAAAGGAAAAAATAAGGCAATTCCTAAAAATGGAAAACATACAAACATAACTGTATTTCAAGTTGATGGCTTACCTATAGACAGAAGAATTTTTTCAAGTTTTCCTAAAATATAATATTTTGACATTCCAAATAATATATATCCTAAGGACAAAAAGAACCACAGAGAAACTACTAATAAGGAATTCGTTTGATGTCATGATCAGCCAAGATTTTTGGTTAGAGAAAAAAGATACAAATATAAAATTTTTAAGTTAAGTAAAAACCCTGAAATGCAATTTGAATGCAAATATGAATTCATGATTTATTTCCCTCTTTTAAAAAAATATGTATGTCCCAGTGCCGTCACTGAAAGGACTAAAAGTAATGAAACCCAGTAGCAATGAGTACCACAGCACTCAAATTGTGGTCTCTAAATACCACTTTCTGCTGCAAGGAATCACTTCTAAGGGAGGAAATGTATAAAATCAGCCTGGGAGTTCTTATCATGCCTGGAATAAAGAAAGCTAACAAAGATGTCTAAAGGATGTAAGAAACAACTCAAAGACATGTCCAATGACCAAATATGAGACAACTCATTATTCCAAAAATTGGTAAGAATGCAATTATTAAGACAGCAACTACTTTGATAAACAAAAGTTAAGAATCAAGCAATTATCCTGCCTTTTCTATATAGACTGTATTTCAAGATAACTAAACAGTTGATTGCACTGGGCAAGTCTGCTGCCAAAGATCTCATTAAAGTGTTAAAAAGCAAAGATGTCAGTTTGAGGACTAAGGTATGCCTAACCCAAGCCATGGTCTTTTCAATCACCTCATACTCATGTGAAAGCTGAACAGTGAATAAAGAATACTGAAGAAGAATTGATGCCTTTGAATTATGGTGTTGGCAAATAGTATTGAATATACATACCATGGACTGCCAGAAGAACGGACAAGTCTATCTTCAAAGCAGTACAGCCAGAATGCTCCTTGGAAGTGAGGATGGTGAGACTTCATCTCACATATTTTGTACATTTTATCAGGAGGGACCAGTCCCTGGAGAAGGACATCATGCTTGGTAAAGTAGAGGATGACCAAAAAAGAGGAACACCCTCAACGAGATAGACTGACAGAGTGGCTATAACAATGGGCTGAGACACAGCAACAATTGCAAGGATGGTGCAGGACCGGGCAGTGTTTTCTTCTGTTGTACAAAGAGTCACTATGAGTTAGAACTGACTTTACAGCACCTAACAACAACAACAAGTAGTTGATTGGAGTCCCTGGATGGTGCAAGCAGTTAACACACTTTGCTACTAACCAAAAGGTTGGAAGTTCAAGTCTCAGAAGAAAGATCTAGTAATCTACTTCTGAAAAATCAGTCATTGGAAACCCTATGGAACATAGTTCTACTCTGACACACATGGGATCACCATAAGTTGGAGCTAATTCAATGGCGACTGTTATTTTAAGCAAAATAAAAAACAAAAAAGTAAGCAAATTTAAGAAAAAGTATAAGTATATCACTAGTCTTACTTCATAGTACAAAGATATAAATATTACCAGAAATTCTTCCACAGAATAGAAAATGAGGTGTACAAAGGCCCTGGGTATGTTCAGCCCTGTTCCAGGTCTGAATGTAGCCAGTCAGAGGATCTCCCTCTCACAGGCCAGCAGATCCCACAGGCCTTCCTGTTCAAGGAACTCTACCAGCCACAGACTCCAGGGCCCAGTTAACACTGCTGGAACCCCCTACTCCCCTATTCCCTTAACCACACCACAACACTGCATCTTGGCCCCCATCCCAAGACAAGCCCTGGGACCTGAGCAGCCTCAAAGTCAACTTGCTTCCTACTCATGTGTTGGTACAGGCCCCAGGGTCTCTCTTCCCTTTAGGTGAGCTCTCTTTGTCCCAATTCCCTGATAATCAATATCAAATACTGTATTTCATCAATTCCATTTTCTCTGTTGAACATCTCTGAAATCAGGATATCTCTGACAATCATTGATATCTTAGACTGAGAGAAATATCTAGTAATAGTTAACACCAATTAAATGCTACTCCATGCCAGTCATATTTCCAAGTACTTTACATGAATTTACTCATTTAATTCTCATAACAACCTAATGAGGGAGGGGCTGATATTATCCTCATTAAAAAATAAAAAAAGGATCTATCCATATGGGATCAAATTGACAATAGCAACTCAAAAGATTAGATAGGAAACTTGCGGGTGGTCTGTGAGTTTATGTTAATGGGGGAAGAGCAACTCAGAAAAGGAGGGTGAGAATGGTTGCACAACTTGAAGAATGTAATCAATGTCACTGAAATGTATGTGTAGAAATTGTTGAATTGGTGTATGTTTTGCTGTGTATATTCTTAACAACAACAACAAAATAAGTAAGATTAAAAAAAAAAAAAAGCTGACTTCCAGGCAACATGGCACTATAGACAGAAGCACCATGCCGTCCCTCCACAGCAAAGATCAGAAAAACTAAGTCAAACAGAGACAAACGTCAATCCTGAAACCCTAAGCGTCAAAATGAAGAGATAAGGAACTCAGCCAAGCACCGAATGGAATAAGAAACTGACAGAGAATGGAGAGTGAGGAGAGATACATGCAGAGGTCCCCTATCAGCCAACACAGTGCAGATCCACCATCATGGACTCCTGTTGGAGATCAGTGAACAGGGAGTACAGGAAAGCAGCTTCACGGAGCTCCCAGGAGGAGACAGAACAACCGGTAACCAGTGATATAAGCTTTCCCACCCCCCACCCTTCTTCACTCCCACTTGGCCTACTTTGCTTCCTGCATCCACAGTCTCCTGGCCAGGAAGCACCAGATTCATCCCTCTGCAACTGTGCCCTGTGCCGCACTGGCCGGCTCCCTGAGTGCCATTTGTTGGTTGCTGGTGTTGCTGTTTTTCCACTTCTTTTGGTTTCTTCCATACCTCTCACCACCTCCTCCTACTTTCTCTCAAATACCTGGGTCCACGTGCCATCTTTGCTTCTTCCTGAGAGGCTGTGAAACACTGTTCGACTGTGGAACTGCTTCCCGGCCCGTGCCACCACGCTGGTGGGATCCACAGGGCTTTTTTTTTTTTTTTTTTTTTGCTTGTTTATTTTGATGTGTTCTGTTTTGGTTTGTTTGTTTTCTTCTTCTTTTCTCGGTTTGGGAGCCCCATCTAGCTAGGCAGTACTGCGCGGCATGGGAGCTACTCCCTCCATCTGCGCAGCTGTGCAGTGCGATCCCAGGGGACATTTCTTTATTCTTGTTTTTGTTTTCTTTTCTTTTCTCTCTTTCTCTCTTTCTTCATTTCTCAGTTTTTCATCTCTCTATATTTACCTTTTCTTCCTGTCTCCTGAATACCTGGCACTGTGTGACACCTCCACCCCTTCTAGCCAGGCTGTACTTCACGGCTTGAGAGCAACTTCCCCAGTCCTCACAGTGGCAACAGTGGGATCCCTGGGGGATTTTCTTTATTTTTTTTTCTAATTTTTACTTATTTATTTTTGTCTTTTACCCTTTTCTTTTTTTCATTTTGTATTTCTCCATTTCTCTGTCTTTCATCTCTCCACTCCAACAGCAAGCTCCCTTAACACTCTTTTTTGTTTGTTTGTTTGTATGTTTTTGGCTTCTGTTCCGCTCTCCTCTCTCCCATCTTAGCTCCATGAATCACAATCCCTTTCCTCCTTCCTGCCTACCTGCACCGTGTGCTGAACATCAAACCCCAAGAAGCACAGGTAAGGCCTACTGGAACCTGCCCTGCACTGATTCCAAGCCCACCCTGTTGGCCCTAGTATGTGCCACAAACAACCCATCCCAGCAACTCCCCCCTCAGCTGACCTGCCCTGCTGTACCATACCTGAGCAACTGATCCTGCCCATTGGAGAAGGAGGAAAAACATATCCTGCCCACAGACAAGGAAACAACAAAGAATGCACAGCCCACCTGCTCAGACATAACCAAATAAAACAAAAAAGTAGGACGAAACAAACAAATCTACAATGAATAAATGAGGAAAATAACTACTGAATGTCCCAAAGACAGCAGACAATATCAAAACATATTAAAAAAAAGCACAAGACAGTTCCAGTAGGTGTACAAAATAAAACACCAGATGACTTTCTGGTAGAAGAAAAAGCACTAGAACTACCTGATAGGGAATGGAAATCCCTAATATTCAGAGCTATCCAAGAGTTGAAGTAAAAAGCAGACAAAAATGACGAAAAAACAGACAAATTCATGGAAAAGGTAGACAAATTCATGGAAAATACAGACAAAAAAATGGAAGAATTCAGGAAAATAATACAGGAACAAAATGTAAAAATAAATACACAACTAGAAGTCATACAAAAACAACAGCTAGAAATCTGAAAGATAAACAACAGGGTTTCAGAAATGCAGAGTGTCATAGAAGGGCTGAGGAGCAGGTTTGAAACGATGGAAGACAGGATCAGCGAAATTGAAGACAAACACTTGGCTACAACTCTGAGGAAAAATCAGAAAAAAAGAAGGAAAAAAAATGAAGAAACCCTCAGAATTATGTGGGATGCAATCAAAAGCAAAAATCTGTGAGTGATCAAAGTTCCAAAACAGGGGGAGAAAACAGAAAACACAGAGAGGATAGCTGAAGAACTGCTGACAGAAAACTTCCCCAATATCATGAAAGATGAAAAGCTGACCATCCAAGAAGCTCAACTAACCCCATATAGGATAGACCACAAAAGAAAATCACCAAGGCATATCATAACCCCACTCACTAAAATGAAACACAAACAAAGAGTCCTGAGAGCAGCTTGAGAAAAACAAAAAGTCACATACAGAGGAGAAACAATAAGACTGAGCTCGGATTATTTGACTATGCAGGCAAGAAGGCAATGGGATGACATATATAAAACCTTGAAAGAAAAAAATTGCCAGCCAAGAATAATATATTCTACAAAACTCTCATTCAAATATGATGGTGAAATTAGGTCATTTCAAGATAAACAAAAATTAAGGG
Source organism: Trichechus manatus latirostris (assembly GCF_000243295.1). NCBI lineage: Eukaryota > Metazoa > Chordata > Mammalia > Sirenia > Trichechidae > Trichechus > Trichechus manatus. The sequence continues at coordinate 8,326,546 of NW_004444013.1, forward strand.
ACTATGTAAAAACCAAACCAAACATACAAGAATTATTAAAGGGAGTCCTTTGATCTGAAAACAAACAACATCAGACCACAGGCTGAATCTAGGAAGCAGGATCATACCAGCCAGATACCAACCTAGGAAATGAACTCTCAAGGACTATCCAAAACCAAAAGAACTACAACAAGGAACCAGAGAGGTTAATCTGTAAGTGACAACAACATCAGAACAGTAAAAGAAGGAATAAACAGTGAGGTATAGAACCTTCTACTGGAGAGGAAGGCAAGGCAATACCAAGTAGTAACAGACCGGTTCAAACCTAGGAAGATAAGGGTAAATTTCAAGGTAACCACAAAGACAGTTAACAAACCTACTCATCAAAATAAAGGAGAAAAACATAAAGTCTCAGTAAAAACAAAACCTACAGAAACAAAAGAAATGAAAAAAATCCACAAACAAAAGGAATTCAGCGCAGGAGAGTAAGAGGAACAAAGAAAACATCACCACCACCAAAAAAAGCACTACAAAATGACAGAATAAACTCACACCTATCAATAATTACACTGAATGTAAATGGCCTAAATGCACCCATAAAGAGACAGAGAGTGACAAAATGGATAAAAAAACAAGATCCATCAATATGCTGTCTACAAGAGACACACCTTAGAAACAAAAATGTAAATTTATTAAAAATCAAAGGATGGAGAACATATATCAAGCAAACAGCTACCAAAAAAGAGCAGAAGTGGCAATATTAATCTCAGATAAAATAGACTTTAAAACAAAATCCACCATAAAACACAAAGAAGGAAACTATATAATGATTAAGAGGACAACCCATTGTGAAGACATAACCATAATAAACATCTATGCACCCAATGACAGGGCTCCAAACTACATAAAACAAACTCTAACAGCACTGAAAGGAGAAATTGACAGTTCCACAATAATAGTAGGAGACTTCAATGCACCACTCTCAGTAAAGGGCAGCACATTTAGAAAGAAACTCAACAAAGATACAGAAGACCTAAAGGGCACAATCAACCAACTTGACCTTATAGACATATATAGAACACTCCACCCAAAGGCTGCAAAATACACATTCTTTTCCAACTCACATAGAACATTCTCCAGAATAGACCACATCTTAGGACACAGAGCAACCCTCAAGAAGATCCAAAACATTGAGATAATACAAAGTACCTTCTCTGACCACAACACCATCAAGGTAGAAATTAACAACAGGAAGACCAAGGGAAAAAAAATCAATTACATGGAAACTGAATAACACCCTGCTTAAAAACCACTGGGTAATAGAAAAAATCAGAGGTGGAATTAAAAAATTCCTAGAATGAAAACACATCATACCAAAACCTTTGGGACATAGAAAAGGCAGTC
>NW_004444013.1:8328909-8386189 GCF_000243295.1 Trichechus manatus latirostris
ATCTATGCAAAACCAACGGCCAATATCATTCTTAATGGAGAGAGGCTGAAAACATTCCCCTTGAGAACAGGAACAAGACAAGGATGCCCTTTATCTCCACTCCTATTTAACATTGTGCTGGAAGTGCTAGCTAAAGCAATGAGGCAAGAGAAAGAAATAAAGGGCATCCAAATTGGTAAGGAAGAAGTTAAACTGTCCCTGTTTGCAGCTGATACGATACTATACATAGAAAACCCTGCAGACTCCACGAGAAAACTACTGCAACTAAGAGAAAGATTCAGCAGAGAAGCAGGATACAAGACAAACATACAAAAATCAATTGGATTCCTATATACCAATAAAAAGAACAATGAAAAGGAAATCAGGAAAACAATGCCATTTATAATAGCCCTTAAAAAAAATACTTAGGAATAAATCTAACCAGGGATGTATAAGACCTGTACAAAGAAAAATACAAAACACTACTGCAAGAAACCCAAAGGGATCTACTTAAATGGGAAAACATACCATGCTCATGGATAAGTAGACTCAACATTGTGAAAATGACAATTCTACCCAAAGCTATTTACAAATACAATGCAATCTTGATCCAAATACCAACAACATTCGTTAAAGAGATGCAAAAACTAATCATTAACTTTATATGAAAAGTGAAGAAGCCCCAGATAAGTAACGCTCTATTGAAGAAGAGTAAGAAAGTAGGAAGACTCGCACTACCTGACTTCAGAACCTACTATACAGCTACAGTAGTCAAAACAGCCTGTTACTGGTACCACGACAGGTACATTGACCAATGGAACAGAATTGAGAACCCAGATGTAAATCCATCCACCTACGGTCACCTGATCTTCAACAAGGGCCTGAAGTCCATCGTATGGGGAAAGACAGTCTTTTTAACAAATGGTGCTGGCAAAACTGGATGTCCATCTGCAAACAAATGAAACAGGACCCATACCTCACACTATATACAAACACTAATTCAAAATGGATCAAAGACCGAAATATAAAGCCAAAAACTATACGGTTCGTAGAAGAAAAAATAGGAACAATGCTAGAGGCCCTAATACATGGCATTAACAGGATACAAACTATCTAGGAATATATACTAGAGAAATAAGAGCCATTACACGAATAGACATATGCACACCCATGTTTATTGTAGCATTGTTCACAATAGCAAAAACTTGGAAACAACCTAGATGCCCATCAACAGATGAATGGATAAACAAACTATGGTACATACACACAATGGAGTATTATGCAACGATAAAGAACAATGATGCATCTGTGAAGCATCTCATGACATGGATGAAACTGGAGGACATTATGCTGAATGAAATAAGTCAATCACAAAAGGACAAATATTGTGTGAGACCAGTACTGTAAAAACTCATGAAAAAGTTTACACACAAAAAGAAACAATCTTTGTTGGTTACAAGGGATGGGAGAGGTGAAGGGGGGAAATACTAAACAGACAATAGATAAGTGGTATCTTTGATGAAGGGTGAGACAGTACACAATACTGGGAAACCAGCACAACTTGTACAAGGAAAGGTCATGGAAGCTCCATAGACACATCCAAACTCCCTGAGGGACAAAATTACTGGGCTGAGGGCTCTGGGGACCATGGTCTCAGGGAACATCTAGCTCAATTGGCATAACAGAGTTTATAAAGACAATGTTCTACATGCTACCCTGGTGAGTAGTGTTTGGGGTCTTAAAAGACTGTGAACAGCCGTCTAAGATACTCCACTGGTCTCATCCCTTCAGGAGCAAGAGAGAACGAAGAGAACAGGATACAAGGAAAAGATTAGTCCAAAGGACTAACGGACCACAGCTACCATGGCCTCCGGCAGACTGAGTCCAGTACAACTAGATGGTGCCGGGCTACCACCACTGACCACTCTGACTGGGATCACGACAAAGGGTTCTTGACAGAGCTGGAGAAAGATGTAGAACCAAATTCTAACTCACAAAAAAAAGACCAGACTTACTGGCCTGACAGAGACTGGAGAAACCCTGAGAGTAAGGCCCCCGGACACCCTTTTAACTCAGTAATCAAGTCACTCCTGAGGTTCACTGTTCAGCCAAAGATTAGGCAGCCCCATAAAACAAAACGAGACTAATGGGGCACAACAGTCCAGGGACAAGGACTACAAGGCAAGGGGGACAGAAAGCTGGTAATAGAGAACCCAAGGTCGAGAAGGGACAGTGTTGACATGTTGTGGGGCTGTTAACCATTGTCATAAAACAACATGTGTACAACTGTTTAACGAGAAACTATTTGTTCTGTAAAAATAAATAAATAAATAAAAGCTACTAAGAGCAAAAATGAGGCTTAAAATTTATGCACCCATGTTCAGGGAACACTGTTCGAGAATCATCATGTTTATTTTCCTGACTCGAGAGGCTATTAAGAGTCAACTCAGATCATTCATTTCAAACAAAATACAACCAGTTGCCATTGAGTTGAGTCCTACATGGCACCCCCATGTGTGTCAGAGTACAACTGTGCTCCATGGAGTTTTCAGTGGCTGTGATCTTTCAGAAGCGTATCACCCGGGCTTTCTTCTGAGGCACCTCTGGGTGGATTTAAATAGCCAAATTTCCAGTTAGTAGCTGAGTGCTTAACCATTTGCCCCACCCTGGGACCCCATTTTAGAGGCGATGAAACTGAGGCACAAGGTCAGAGCTGGTACGTGGCAGAAGTGGGAGTTAAACTCAGGCAAGCCGTGCTCTCAAACGTCACTCCTCACCCGAGCTTCCCACTAGGGCCCACTAGGGTGTAGCAAACAGGCTACAGGCGTGCAGAGCTGGTGACTACCGCCCCCACGCTCTCAGGGGGCCACCAGAGCATCCCAGCAGGGTCCCCCTGACCCCAGCATCCTCCTGTCTTTGCCCATCGTGGCTTACAAATGTTAGCAATGTCCACGTGTGCCAGGACCTGGAAATGGCTGGGAAACACTGCACTCGACCACCTCTCCAAGCCTGTCAGCAACTTTGGGTGCCAGGAATACTGTCATTGCTTGCTGCGTGCTCAGTATTCTTCCATGAACCCTGGTGTGGACCCTGATCCCTGCCTCCTGCCCAGGTTCCTCTCACTGGGTGAGGCACTGCTCTCAGGCACCCAGTCTCGAGTTAGAATCAGGTCACAGTGGAATCCCTCCCCAGACGATGGTAGGCACCCAGATGGCTCCGAAATATGGACTCAGAATACAGAAGGCACCTGGATACCACACCAGCCCAGCTAGGCCCAGCTGTCATCTGCAGCACAGCTAAGCCCATGCCCTCTGATCCCTGTGCCCACCCAGGGCCAGTCTCTGTTCCTAAGCTGACCCCCAGGCCACTTAGCCTGCTTTGCGGGTGGGGGGAACTGGGACAACAACAATACCCCACATTCCAAATCAAGCCCCAGACCTTGGTCAAAGTCCCTGTCCTCATCCCCAGGAAAAGCTTCCACAACCAGCCAAACCATCGTTGTAGTTAGCTGTCGCCAAGTCAGCCCCCGACTCGTGGTGACCCCATGCACAACAGGACAAAACACTGCCCAGTCCTGTGCCATCTCCACGATCATCTGGGGATCGGACTGTCGTGATCCACAGGGTTTTCACTGGCTGATTTTCAGAAGCAGATCCCCAGGCCTTTCTTCCTAGTCTGTCTTAGTCTGGAAGCTCCACCGAAACCTGTTCAGCATCATAGCAACACACAAGCCCTTACTGGCAGATGGGTGGCGGCTGTGTATTAGGTGCATTGGCTGGGAATCGAACCCGGTTCTCCTGCATGGAAGGCGAGACTTCTGCCCCTAAATCACCACTGCCTCAGTCAAACTGTAAGACAGAAAAATCCTCAGTGTCCTCAGCTCTCCCTATAGGATCCCTCTCCCCAACGCCAACAAGAAGCCCCCAGGATAAAATCATGGACGTCATTGCCCCAGGAGCTGGATTTCCTGGCTGGACAACATTCAGGATCAGAGAGCAGAACAAGACAGTTCCCAACACTGCCCATCTGCCTCCTGGGCACAGCTGGCCCTGCTTCTGCCAGCTTCATGAGAAGCTTCCCTGGAGGCCGTGCTGTCTGGGTTCCAGAACCCACCTGGAGTAGACCCATGTCCCACCTTCAGCCTGAGGATGGAGAGAGGGGGCTGCCTCATGAATGGATGGATACTAATATGTGCTTTTTTACTGATGGGTAGGTTCTGCTACACACACACACACACATGCACACACACACACACACACACACACACACACACGAGTCCCCCCTTCCTTTTGCTTCCACAACATCTCTGCAGTCTCCAAGGCTTTTCTGTTTTTAACAGTCCCCTATTAAAATGAAAATACTCCTGAGAGCAATTAAGCTTTGGCGGCTAATAACTTAATTATGAGCTAATACCATATCATCTCATCACCTCACCAGGCAGGGGAGCAGTGAGGTAGGAGGCTGGTGAACATGGTGGAGTCAGACTGCGGGAGGACCCAGGATCCGAATCTGGAGTTGGCGGGAGGCCCAGGACAGCCCAAGGTGGGGCTGTGAGGCCCAGGGGGGCCCCCGAGGGCCGGAACCAGATTATTCATTCTGTGTGCCCGCTTTAGGGCTGGGTCCTTAACTAGGCCTTAATGCTGTCTGTTAAAATCAAAGGCAACTGACCCAATCAACCTTGAGTTCACAACTGGGTAGACTGAGGCTCCGAGAGGCTGTGACCACCAAAGACCACACAGGTCCTGTCTCAGGCCAGGGGGCTCCTGACCCACGACTGTGGACTCTGGCTGTGAACAGTTGCGGCGGGTGGTGAAAAGACCCTCATGTCAACCTCCCTGTCCTCACTGCCACCCTCACCTCAATCTGGGAAGCCCAGAATGTTCCAGAGATATTACGGAATAGGGGAGTTTGGAAATTGCCAGTGTAAACTGCCAGTCGGAACAATTCAAGCCAAGTTGGAGGGGAGGGCGCTGCAAATTGTCCAGATAATTGCATCTCTCCCCCCAGGACTGCTGAGGGGCAGGGGCTGTGAACATGGGAAGGTGTGCTCTGGGCCCCCAGCCCTCTCTGCTGCTGAGTCAAACTTTTTCACCAGCGTTTCTTCGCATTTTTGTGACATGCCTGGATGGCGAGACCCTTATTGGTCATTTAATGTCCCTCCCCCAGCACTGTCCTCCAAATATACATCTTGAATCCCAGGTATCAAGTACCGTTCTCTCGGCAAAAGCCAAACCAAACCAAACCCATTACCATCGAGTCGATTCCGACTCATAGTGACCCTATAGGATGGAGTAGAACTGCCCCATAGGGTTTCTAAGGCTGTAATCTTTACAGAAGCAGACTGCCGCATCTTTCTTCCGAGGAGCAGCTGGTGGGTTCGAACCTCCAATCTTTCAGTTAGCAGCCAAGTGCTTTAACCACTTCTCCACCAGGGCCCCTCTCGGCAAAGGCACTCGTGTCTAACTCATACTAGAGTGTGATCCACTACTGATGTACTGTGCTGTCTGCGTCATATTAGAAAGCAGTGCTTGTCAACCCACATGCTCACAGGGACTGAGCAGTAATGCGGGGAGGCAGATGTCAAACAACGGGGTGGGGGAGACAGTGGGGAAATGGCTCGCTTTGTCTAAAGGGGGAGCCACAACTGTTCACCAACTGGCTGTTGCTATGAAAGAGTATGACCCAGCATCCCCACATCTAAATTTTCAAGAGAAGCTGGAACTCCAGGTTGCTCAAACAACAGATCAGCTGGTTTTTATCCATTCATCTGTTGATGGTCATTTCGGTTGTTTCCACCTTTTGGCTATTGTGAGAAGTGTTGTGATGAACCCTGGTGTACAGGTGTCTGTTTGCATTCCTGCCTACACTTCTTCTGGGTATATATTTAGGATTGTGATTGCTGGCCCATACGGTAATCCTGTGTTTAACTTTTTGCTTTCCACAGCGGCGGTACCATTTACATTCCCACCAGCAATGGATGAGGGTGCCAGTTTCTCTACAACCTCGCTGACACGTGTTGGTTTCTGTTTTTTTGTTTTTTGTTTTTTTTTTTTATTGCCATTCTAATAGGGGTGAGGTGGTTAAATAAGCTGATGTTTAAATGTTGGCAACGACTTCAAAAGTTTTAAAACAGGTTGTGAGAAAACAACAAAACCACCACCGAAACACACCTGCCTGTGGGTTGGGTCTGGCCTGCGAGCCCCCAGCTGACAATCTCATTTAAGGGAGCCTCCCGAGACAATGCTGGAAGCAGAGCAGTGGCTGAGGGGGGAACCTCGGGCAGTGGAGGAGACGGGTGAGAGCATCTGGGGACATGGCACAGAACCCACTGGCCTCACCATAGCGACAGTCACCTAGGGCTTCCCCTTGGCCAGCGATCACCTGCCTGCCCGTCCCTAATCTATTCCGGGAGGTCCGGGACCCCACATCCAGAGGCAACACTAGTTGCTGTTGAGTCAGTTCCAATTCATGGGGAACCCCTGTGTGTCAGAGCAGAACTGTGCTCCATAGGGTGTTCAATGGCTATGACCTTTCAGAAGTAGATCGACCAGCCTTTCTTCCGAGGCATCTCTGGGTGCACTCAAACCTCCAACCTTTTGATTAGCAGCCAAGCAACTCAACTGTTTGCACCACCCAGGGACTCCAGAAGCAGCACAAAAGCAGACAAGCAGCCTCTGCCCCAGATTCAAATTTGCTTCCAGGCTCTGGTGCTTCACTTTCTGAAGTTGATCCTCTGAGACTTGCACTTGCCCCTGGCCCCACCTGGCCCCTGACCAATCTCCACCTGCCATGTAGCACCAGCTGAGGACTGAGCGTGGCTGCCTGCACCAGGACAGGACTGGAGGCAGAGACGTGCTGGGCAGCAGGTAGGAGCCACAGGGAGTCGCAGCCAAGGTCTTCGTCCAGGGCAGTCAGTGGGGAGAGGTGAGCTCAGCCAAAACATGGCCCAGGGGCCCAGTTTTGCTGCCAGAAGGCAGCTGGGCTTCTCAGGGGTTGTCAGGAGAGGCCTGAGTCCTAACCCAGGCAGAGAAACCAGGAGACGTGCTCAGTAAGTACAGTCGGAAGGAGGTCCAGGTGTGATCTGGAGGCCAGTGGTGATGAGACCACAGTTTGGGGAGGACCACTGCTTTTTGGTGCCCCCACCTCCCCTTTCTATGGGGGCAGTGGGTGAGGCATCCTCGCAATGGGATTGGCAAGGGGCTCCCAGCCCCGTGGCCTCCAGATCTGGAGAGCTGAGGGCTGTGGCCACCAGCATCCCGAAAGCCTCATGCAAGGGAGTCCCTGGATGGTGCAAACAGTTAGGCACTCGACTACTAGCTGAAAGGTCAGTGGTTCAAACCTATCCAGAGGTACCTCGGAAGAAAGTCCTGTCGATCTGCTTCTGAAAGGTCACAGCCTCGAAAGCCTCATGCAATCCCCACTCTGCCCTCCCAGCCCAACTGATACAAAGATCCAACACCAGACAACAGAATCAGGATGCAGGAAGCACAACTAGTTTGTGCAAACGAGCCTGAGTCAGGGTGGGAGGTAGTAAATTAGGACCTAACACAAACGCGACAAGGACATCCATTAAAGCCCACCTCGGCTTCCCACTCGCCCGCACCCCAGGCCCAGGCCCTCAGCTCCTCACCCTTAGTTGCCAGCCAGCTCCCTTTACCAGCTCTGCTTCCTGAGTGAGTATTTAATCAGGCATCGTGTGCTTGGATGTACTCATTATATTTTAATATGATTATGCTCAATCCAGTAGACTGAAACAGATTTGTCCAGATGTGTAATTATTCTTCTAAATGCTTATTATTCTCGTGGTGGTGTTGGCCGAGGTTTTGAGAATGGAGAAGGGTCCATTAGCACTTCGTGTTAATTAGTCATGGTTGTGAGGGACCCCACGGATGGGTTTGGGGTCACCCTTGCTGCCCCTGGATGCACCAGCCTTAGATACAATCACAGTGACTTTGCACTCTGAGCCCCACCCAGGGAATCACAGGGCCTGCAAGTACCACCTGGGGCTCCTCTCTGCCTGGCTGATTTTCCCTGGTCCTCCTCCTTGGTGGGGGGCCACCACACCCCAGGGCTCTGGGAACATAAGGCTACTATCTTCCACAGCCTCTGTCCCACCTCCCACAGGGCTCTTCGAGTTGAGAGAGCTTTCCACAGGGATTACAACTCTTTGGGTCAACGCCATCTGGATGGGCCTCCCCGTGGTTCATGTTTTTTACATCCTCAGATGGCTCTTACTCCCAACTCCCTTGTGGTGAGGATGTGGAGAGAAGGGATGTGGAGAGAAGGGATGTGGGGAGAAGGGATGTGGAGAAAAGGGGGAAGGCAGCATGAACCTCACCATCTGGTCCCAGGGATAAGGGAATTAAAAAATAAAAACAATCGCCATCAAGTCAGCTCCAACTCATGGCGACCCCATGTGTGTCAGAGTAGAACTGTGCTCCAAAGGGTTTACAGTGGCTGGTTTTTTGGAAGTAGCTCTCCAGGCCTTTCTTCCCAGGTGCCTCTGGGTGGACTCGAACCTTCAACCTTTCAGTCAGCAGCCGAGCATGTTAACCGTTTGCACTACCCGGTGACTCCCTGGAAAATACTCTCATCCGAATCTGTGCCCTGCTGCAAACTGAGGGAGGGGCCCACGAGTCCTGCTCTGAAAGGAGTCGGCAAGACCAGCGAACTGACGGGAAAGGCGGCAGAGAGGCCTGTCAAGCTCGTCCAGTGTGCTGAAGGCCAGACGGAGGCCTCTGGCTTTTGCTTTTGTTTTTATTCCTACATGTTTGTAAATTGTGGTAAGCAAGACATTTGCCAACTGAACAATTTTTTCATTACACTCTTCATGTCGTGCAGCCATGGTCACTATCCTTTGCCGACTTATCCCACCACCATGAACATAAACTCAGCATCCGCCCAACAGTAACCCCCAGTTCCCCCTCCCACCCACCCCGTAACCACTAATAAACTTGATCTCTATACATTCGCCTACTCTAGACATTCCAGATATGTGAAACCATGCAGTATTTGTCCTTTTGTGACTGACTTATTTCACCGAGGCCCCTGGTTTTGTTGGAGTTTAAGAAAACATTTCCAGTGGGCAGCGCCCCCAGGCCTCCTTTCCTCCATTTGCAAATGAAGAGGTTGACCAGTTACCTCCAACAGTCCGCTTCAATGTGAAGGTAATACCTGGGGCTTTTACATTATTAAAATATTGTCAACTTTACACTTTCTAGGATTAGAGGGAAACATTTTGGAGTCCCTGCCTGATGGCATCTTTAAGTTGGGAAGGCCCCCTTTTGGACATGTTAAACTTACCTGGAATTTCGCCTCCAAACCATGGGCCCAGAACCCCTGCAAAAATAAGAGTGTCGTGTAAGGCAAGATGGCATTTTCCTCCTTATCTTCTACTTTTAGAACTTGAGGCCAGTCTGAGATACACTGCAGAGTTCTCAGGATTCCTGCTTGTCTGAGGCTGAGCCCATCTCTGAGGACGCCCCCAATGCACAGTGATTCCATCAACGTGCAGCCTCCAGGTCTCACCGGCCTGCACCTGCCCCTCACCCCCATTAGCATCCATATTGCTCCAGGACCTCAGAAAGAGGAAGCTCTTCACCCTGCCTGCACTAGATGCCTGAGGGCTTCTCCTGCCCAGCCTCTACCCAGGACCGTGACCCTCAAGCCACATGTACTGACATCCAACAGCCTCTCCCCTATGGCGCTCCTCATTGTCTGTGAGGCCCAGCACAGCTCCAGACACCTTCTGCTTTGCACGACTCTGTTAATATATTCCCTTTCTGGTAGGTTGGCCATCCTTAGTTATAAAAAGTCATGCATATTATCATTATTGCAACTAACATTTATCGAGGCAGTTTGAATCCACCAGCCGCTCCTTGGAAACCCTATAGGGCAGTTCTAACTTGTCCTATAGGGTTGCTGTGAGTTGGAATCCACTCAACAGCAATGGGTTTAGTTTTTTTAGTTCCCTATTGCCAGTGGGGGCAGTGGTGGTTCAGTGATAGAACTCTGTCCTTCCATGTTCGATTCCCAGCCAATGCACCTCACATGCAGCCACCATCCGTCTGTCAGTGGAGGCTTGCGTGTTGCTGTGATGCTGAACAAGTTTCAGCAGAGCTTCCAGATTAAGATGGGCTAAGAAGAAAGGCCTGGTGATCTACTTCCAAAAACCAGCCAATGAAAACCCTATGGAGCACATGATCCAGCCCACAACTGATTATGAGGAGGGCGCAGGACTCGGCAGTGTTTCTTTCTGTTGTGCCTGGGGTCGCCATGAGTCGGGGGCTGACTTGACAGCAGGCAACAACCACAGTGGTTTGGCTGGTTGTGGAAACTCTTTCTGGGGCAGCTAACAACATCCTATTGCCAAGTTCCCTTGAGCACTTGCAGACCGTTATCTCAGTTGGTATCTCATCTGATCCTCACAGCCACCCCGTGAAGTAGGAGGTATTTAGACTCCCCACTTACAGATGAAGAAATGAGGTTACAAAGGTTGGGTAACGTGGTTGATGGTGGAAGCCCAGAAAGTGGCAGAGCCAGATTTGAATGCAGGCCTGTCTGCGCACAGAGTCCAAAGTTCGAGCTCCCACACGCCCCTTCCTCCACAGGGAGACTGCCATCTGTGGCTTTGGTGGGGAAACTGCAAGAAGGTTTCAAGAAGCATACGCTCATCCTCCTCTGTCTTAGTTATCTGGTGCTGCGATAACAGAAATACCACAAGGGGATGGCTTTAACAAACAGAAATTTATTCTCTCACAGTCTAGGAGGCTAGAAGTCCAAATTCAGGGAGTCAGCTCCACGGGAAGTCTTTCTCTCTCCATGGGTTTTGTGGGAAGGTCCTTGTCATCAATCTTCCTGTGGTCTAGCAGTTTCTCAGCACAGGGACCCGGGGTCCAAAAGACTCACTCTGCTTCTGGCACTACTTTCTGGTGGTATGAGGCCCCCTGTCTCTCTGCTCGCTTCTCTCTTTTATATCTCAAAAGAAACTGACTCAAGATACAACCTAATCGTACAGATTGAGTCTTGCCTCATTAACACAACTGCCTCTAATCCTGCTTCATCAGCATCATAAAGGTAGGATTTACAACACATAGGAAAATCACATCAGTTGACAAAATGGTGGACAATCACACAATACTGGGAATCATGGTCTAGCCAAGTTGACACATTTTGTGGGGACACAATTCAATCCATAAGAAGCCCAAACTCCCCAGGCCAGTCTCCACCAGAGAGACAAAGAGGGCCAGGCATGGCTGCTCTGCTGTGACACCTGTGCTGTGTTTATCACCCTGAGGAGTGGTCTCTTGGGAACCACCTCTGTCAACCTTACCTTGGTCTTTGGTTCTGAAGACAGTGACCAGTTATGGGCTAAGGTCAGCACTGAGCCCTGGCAGTGTCTGCTCATACAGAATCTACAGTGCTGAGGCATCTCTCCCATGGTAGGACCTCCACTGGAGTGATCTTCCACTCTTACCCCAGCCTCAGTCATCCCCCACCCAGACAGCCACGTCAGCCTCCCAGTGGGTCGCTACATCCACTCCTGCCTATTCTCTGCAGAGCCAGAGTGATCTTTGTAAACATAAAATAGATCGCAACACAGCCTTGGGTAAAATCCTCCAATGATTTCTCAGCACATTTAGAAAAAAATTCGAATGCTTTACCACAGGCTCAAGGCTCTATGTGATCGAACTCTTGCTTACCTCTGGGACCATCCTCCTCTTTTTCCCACTGTCTAATCCCTGCCCTGCAGACACACCAAGCTCACTCTTGTCTCAGCATCTTTTTACTCGCTGTTCCCTCTCAAGTGCGCATGGAAGAGGCCGCATAGGCCCGGCTCACTATTATTTACTCCCCACTGCTAACCACCACATTGTCTCGTGATTTTTCCCTCCCGTTCTAGTCTCTACAAAAAGGTTTAAGATTAACCGATGTTCTTCCCTGGAGGGTGGAAAACAAGTGATAATGATCTAAGAATGAAAAACCAAACAAAGCACCCATCTTGTGACAAGAAAAAGCAGGATGTTGCCAGATAATCCCCAAAGATGTCACCAGATAACCTCTAAGAATACCAGTAGAGGGTTAACTCGTCTAAGACATCATCACCTCAAGGAGAAACTACCACAAAAGATCCATAATCCTGTCCCTATAAAAGACTTTAGCCGATCTCCAGTGGGGGAGATGGGTTTTTTGGAAGAATCTATTCCCCTCCGTCTCCTATATATCGATATATAATGAACATCTTGCTGCTCACCTCACCCCTGTCTCAGAATTGGCTATTGCGGCAGGTGGCTCTAATCTGCATTATTGCGGTAACACTCACCTCCCCCCCCCCCCCAGGGCCACAGCTTCTTATCATTCAGGTATCAGCTCAACGACCCCTCCTAAGAGAGGCTCTTGCCGCTCGCTCACTCAGCTGAAGTACCCTCCATATGCACCCTCCTGACACACAATCTCTCTTTTTAAATCATAGCATTTATTGCTATCTGAAACAATCTTATCTATTTATTTGCTAAATTTTGGAATCTTACTTCCAATAATGGCAGAGTAGCTTGTATGGAACCTGCAAACAACAGTTATAAACTCTGGACAACATTTAAAAAGCCATTGCTCAAAAGGCACTGGATTCAGCCAGAAAGAGAAATGAAGTCCTGATACATGCTACAACATGGCTGAATCTTGAAAACATCATGCTGAGTGAAGCAAGCTAGACCCAAAGGACAAATGTTGTGTCATCCCACTTACACAAAAAATAAAGTTTATCAGTGATTACCAGGGGCAAGTAGGAGGGGAAAGGAGGGTTATTGCTCAGGGGACACTGAGTTTCTGTTAATGGTGGTGGAAAAATTTGGAAATGAATAGAAGTGATGGATGTAAAACATGGTGGACATAATTAATGTCACTGAATTGTACACATAAAAATGGTTAAAATTGCAAATACTTTGTTATATATATATATTTACAATAAAAAGTTTATGGGAAAAAGGTGAGCACTAGAGAATGCCCAAAAGCAGGAAGAAACTGAAGGGAAGGTGGTACTTGGAAGAGGGAAGGTGCTGGGTGATCACCCATTTCTATGGCTTTTCACCTGAGGGTAGGCCCCACTCAGTGCCATGTGGGGCTAGAAAGCTGAACTCCTACTATTGAGTCATCAGAAGACAGAGCTCAGGGCAACTCCAGTAGCTAAAAAGCAAGAGGGAGACATACTAGAAAGAAGAGAGTCACAGAGAGGGAGACCCAAATTCTGTGTCCAGATTGCCCAAACCTCTAGTTGGCCCCCAAACTACACATACATGGGGCTGACTCTAAACAGCCCAGCTAAGTTTAAAAGCACTGGATAGATATTCCAGCTGCTGTCCAGCCAAGTTAATTTCCTGCTCAAAAAAGTCAACATTTCTTCAGACGAACATAACAGAACCAAGAGTCTTTACAATGTATCATTCACAAAGACCAGGTACAATTTAAAATTACTAAACATACAAAGAAACAGGAAAATGCAGTTCATACTCAAAAGAAAAGCCGATCAATGGACACCAGCCTCAAGCTGATTCAGATATTGGAATTAGCTCACAGCTAATTTGCAAAGTTTTTACTGTCTGTCTTTCACAAGTAAAATGTGAGCTCTGCAAAGCAGGAAACTTATCAGTTTTGTTCCTTGCTATATCCTCAGCACCTAAAATAGCAAATGATACATAGAAAGCACCCAAAACTATGAATATGGTGTTAAACAGGATTGTATTTCTCCTGCTTCTTATTTTCTGCCTTTATAACTTGAGCCCCTCCTAGACGAACTGAACAATGACAGAGAACAGAGTGACTATGATTCTCTCTTGAAGAGAGGGCATGGTTTTATGGTCATGAATGAGCAGTGGCTGTTGTAGACAAGCGGCTTTGGTCTCTAATAATTACTGCCAAAAAGAAAGCATATAGATTAGTTACTCTGAAATCCAATTGTTACCATTTCCAGAAAACATTCTTCATTTAACTGCCTTAGAGTGAAAAATACATATATAAAGTTAACTCATTCCAGGATTCAGGTGTTTAATTTGTGCCCAGGTTATAACAGAGTCTACATCAGGAAATTATGTTTGAGGGTACGCCTTGAATGAGGGAATAATGGACGTTTATGGGGAGGTTAATCACTGGGGCTAATCATTGGAGTTCCTGGATGGTATACACAGTTAACACACTCAGCTGCTAACTGAAAGATTGGAGGTTTGAGTCCATCCAGAGGCATTTCAAAAGAAAGGCCTGGTGATCTACTTCTCAAACATCAGCCACTGAAAACCTTATGGAGCACAGTTCTACTCTGACACACAAGGGGTCGCCATGAGTCAGAATTGACTCAAAGGTAACTGGTTTGGTTTTTGTTTAATCACTGAGGTAGATGTTTAGCTCATCTACTTTATATATTTTCTGGATTAAAACTTTTTCTGTCATGGTCAAAGTTTGAGGACTTGTTAGATTCTTTGTCTGAACTCCGTATGGGACTGCAAATTCTCCTGGAGGAGTTTCTTGGCCCTGCTCACAGGTGAGGTGATATTCAAAATGTTTAACAACATGTAGGGGTGCAGGCACTCACCAATCAAAATGGACACTAGTCAAGCACTAGCCAATCAGAATGGGTGCCAGCTCTAATTAACTGGTCTGGCAGTAGCCACATCTTGAGTAGCTTTCTGTTCAGGATAGTGTCCTGCCCACCGCTTCAGGTTTCATAAGAGGATTTCAGTGCCACCTCCAGCTCTACCAACTGTTAAAGCATATGGGGTTGTACCGGATCGGTGGCCCAGGGGAGCTGCCCTCCAAGTACTTGTCAAGGAGAATTACCTCAGAATCACTGCCCAATGCTCACACTGTTGAGAGAACGAGTATCCATGGAGTCCAGTCAATCCATTTTTCTGAACCATGGTTTTTAAGCTGTTATTAGTAGGGGAGGACCCCATTCTTCAAGTAAAATCTTATGAGGAACCTCAATATGAAAAATGACAGAAACAAAGCTGTGGGCTTAGGGTACACAGAACCTGCTTGGTCAGTCACTGTACCCCCATTCTTTATCACCTGCCCCCCATCACACACATACAGGTGTACACAGGCACGTGAATGCACACACACACACACACACACAAGCACACACACCTTACACCCTACAGCAGCCTCCACTCCACGGAAACACTCTTCATGGGGGACGGCTTAAAGGAAATGCAGCCTATTGTAGATAATCTAAACTGTAATTAAGATTAAGTCAGCTATGATTAAATAAATGAAAAACAACTGGTGTTGGTGAGGCTGTGGAGAAACTGGAACCCTCATCCATTGCTGGTGGAACTGTAAAATGGTACAGTCATTGTGGAAAAGAATTTGACGGTTCCTCAAAAAGTTAAACACAGAATTACCATATAACCCAGTAATTCCAGTTCTGGGTATACAACCAAAAGCATCGAAAGCAGGAACGCAAACAAATACTTGTACACCGATGTTCACTGCAGAGCTGTTCACAATAGCTAAAAGATGGAAACAACCTAAATGTCCACCAACAGATGAATGGGTTCACAAAATGTGGCATCTCTATACTACTACTCAGTCATGAAGAGAAATGAAGTCCTGATACATGTCACAACATGGATGGACCTTGAAAACATTATGTTGATTGATATAAGTCAATCACAAAGGGACAAATATTGTATGATCTCACGTATATGAAATATCTACTAAAGGCAAATACATAGAGACCAAAGTTCATTAGAGGTTACCAGGGTGAGAGGGAGGGAGAAAAGGGGGACTCATTGCTTAGGGGGCACTGAATTTCTGTTAAGACTGATGGAAAAATGTGGAAACGGATAGTGGTGATGGTTGCACAACATGATGAATATAATTAATGTCAGTGGACTGTACGTGTAAAACATGTTGAAATGGCAAATCTTTTATTATACATATACGCCACACACACATGCAAAGATTACATCAGAGGGTGTCTGGGACAGGTCTGTCTCCCTAACCCTCCCTCCCCACCTTCAGGGACATTACAAGAGTCAGCCCTAATGCGCTCTTTGCAAGGCTATTCAGGACACTGCTAGTTACATTAAACAGTGCATCTCTTTGAGCTTCCAGGGGGACGATTTCTCTCTGCCTCCAGGAGCAGGAATAGCCGTGCCTCTTTACGATCGACTCTCGACTCTCATAAGCACCAGCTCTCACATCAGCAATTTCACAGCTTTTAAAACTAGGAAATCACTCTGCCCGGCCGAAGAGGCGGTGCTGATGAACTAACTAGATTTCACTTTATTACACATTCATGTAATCTTGTTATCGTCTGTGTACACGGCACAGCCATGCCAGGGAAGGTGAGAAAGGGATCAAGCAATCACTGTTTGAGCGCAAACATTTGTTGCTCTCCCTGCAGGCCCCGCGGAATATCCTCAGGTCTTGATGAGCAGAGGGAAGGAAAGGGAGGATTCAGGGGGTTGGAGGACCTCACTGGAACTTAAAAAAAAAAAGTTGCTGCCAAGTCGATTCCAACTCATGGAGACCCCATTTATGTCAGAGTAGAACTGCACTCCATAGGGTTTTCAAATGGTGGTGATCTAGACTGCCAGGCCTTTCTTCCGAGGTGACTCTGCCTGGATTTGAACTGCCAACCTTTCAGTTAGCAGCTGAGCACTTAACCATTTACACCACCATTGGAACTTGGGTGTCTTAAATTTCTGCTGGTATCCTCCACTCTGCCCAGGTGGCAGCCATAGTGTCCCAGGGTCAGAAAAGTAGACTAGCTGGTGTCCTACCAGGAAGCAGGAAGTCAACCAGTGTGTCTATTCCCCAGTGTGGTGAGAACAGGAACTAAATAGAAGCAGAGTCCGTGGGTGGTGCAAATGGTTAAGGCACTCAGCTGCTAACTGAAAGGTTGGAGGTTCAAGTCAACCCAGAGGCACCTCGGAAGAAAGTTCTGGCAATCTACTTTGTTAAGGTCACAGCCATTGAAAACCGTATGGAGCACAGTTCTACTCCGACACACACGGAGTCCCCAAGTGTCTGAATCACCTCCACAGCAACTGGTTTTGTTTGTTTGTTCTTTTAAACAGAAACAGCTCTCCCAGACAAGACTGGGAGACCATGGAGTACTTCCCCACCGGCCCTGGGTGTTTCAGTTCACCACGGACCACACAGATTATGGCAAGGATGGGAGTCCCCTAAGATCAGGGCCCAAGCTCCCAGTGCCCCCGATGGTGCCTGTGGCTCCCGGTACGTTTTGGGTGGGAATCTATAGCACTGCCAATGGGTTAAGAAGCTCTGGTAGCACAACAGTTAAGCACTCAACTACTAAGTGAAAGGTTGGCAGTTCGGACCCACCAGCCCCTCCACAGGAGAAAGACCTGGCCATCTGCTTTTGTAAAGATTACAGACTGGAAAACCCAATAGGGCCGTTGTATTCTGTCACATGGGATTGTTAGGAGTCAGAAATCAACTCGATGGCATCTAACAACAGCAGCCAGTGGGCTGAAGACCCCCAAGGGCAACTCCAGGACACAGTGACAGAGATTCAGCCACTCAAGAAAATCCGTGACCTTGGCATTTCAGAACCATTCTGAGCTTTTCTTTCTCACCTCTTCTCAGGCACACGTGTCTGGAGCCTCAAACACATTCACAGTCCAGCTGGTCTCAGTGTGGCAATAAGGGTCCAGGGCTAGTAAACCAATGAGCATGGCACCATGTCTTAGGGGTTGAAGTCAGGGTCAAGGCAGCATCTTGGCACCTGATACAAAATACCCACTGGGAGTCAGGGGCCCCTCCATCCAAAGCCTCTTTCTGCAACTGAGGAGACCATCATCCTCCAGCTCCCCACAGAGTTGAGCAGCTAGAAACACTCTAGGCTCGTGTCTGCTCTGTTCTGGAAGCTGGGACAGCTGATGAACAGCTCCTTGGTCCCGCACCAGGCAGGAAGCAACCTTGGCCGAGCTGAGGAGAATCTGGTACCTTCATTTTCGTTCTCAAAAGTCAGGCTGGGTCACCATAGCCAAAAGGTGAAAACAACCTAAATGTCCATCAACAGATGAATGGATAAACAAAATGTGGTCCATCCATACAATGGAATACTACTCAGCCATACAGAGATATGAAGTCCTGATGCATGCCACACATGGATGGACCTTGAAGACATCATGCTGAGTGAAATAAGTCCATCACAAAAGAACAAAGATAATTCAACTTACATGAAATATTTAGAATAGGCAAATGTATAGAGACCAAAGTTTATTAGTGATTACCAGGGGTGGGAGGGAAGGGAAAAGAGGGAATCATTGCTTAAGGGGCACTGAGTTTCTGTTAAGGGCGATGGAAAAATTTGGACATGGGTAATGGTAATGGCTACACAACATGATAAACATAACTAATGTCACTGAACTGTACATGTGAAGAATCCTGAAAAGGCAAACGATTTGTTACATACATATTTGCTGTTGTTAATTGCCATCAAGATGATTCCAACTCATCGTCCCTGGGTGGCACAAACAGTTAAGCACTCAACTACTAGCCAAAAGGTTGGTGGTTTGTATCTACTCAGAGGCACCTCAGAAGAAAGGCCTAGCAATCTACTTCCAAAAGGTCACAGCTCTGAAGACCCTATGGAGCAGTTCTACTCTGCGTACATGAGGTTGCCATGACATATATATTTACCACAATTAAAAAAAATTGTTGTTGTCGTTAGGTGCCGTCGAGATTCATAGCGACCTCGTGCACAACCAAACAAAACCACTGCCCAGTGCTGCTGCCATCCTATGTTTGAGCCCATTGTTGCCGCCACTGTGTCAGTCCATCTCATTGAGGGGCTTCCTCTTTTTCGCTGACCCTCTACTTTACCAAGCATGATGTCCTTCTCCAGGGACAGGTCCCTTCTGACAACATGTCCAACATATATGAGACAAAGTCTCGCCATCCTCGCTTCTAAGGAGCATTCTGGCTGTACTTCTTCCAAGACAGATTTGTTCGTTCTTCTGGCAGTTCATGGTATATTCAAAGGCTTGAATTTTTTCTTCAGTTCTTTCAGCTTGAGCAATGCTGAGTGTGTTCTTCCCTTTTCATTTTCTAACTCCAGGTCTTTGCACATTTCATTATAATACCTTACTTTGTCTTCTGGAGCCACCCTTTGAAATTTTCTGCTCAGCTCTTTTACTTTATCATTTCTTTCATTTGCATCTATGTTCAAAGAGCAAGTTTCAGAGTCTCTTCTGACATCCATTTTGGTCTTTTTTTTTTTTTTTTCCTGTCGTTTCTAAAAACATTAGAAAGTTAAAAAAAAGGCAAGGTAGGAAAGAGGCCTGCGGGGGCTGGCAGAAGAGAAGGTGGGGAAAGCCCTCTGCAGCAGGGCTCCCAGGCAGGAACATTTGGTCCCAGCACTGGGGAGGTGAGTAATGGCCCGGAGTATAAGCACTCTGGTGCAGTGTCGGCCCCATCTATCCCGGCTTCCCTTGGCTGCCCGGGGCCTCCTTGAAGTGGACAGATGGGTTCCTTTCCAGCAGACCATGATTTGCAATCCCTGGAGGGCCCTGGGCAGTGCCGGGAGAGGCAGCGGCCATCAGCAAGAGGCCAGCACAGCTCTCTGTGAATTTGTGAATTTGCTGCCCCATCTGGGACTCTCTGGAGAATTCCAGGAGCCAACTCATGGCCTCCGTTTGACAGAGTCACTTTTCTTTTTCCTTGGCTTCAGGCACAGGCAAATGCACACAGGCAAAAATCAGTTAATAACTATGCACGTTTTATCATAAATTTTAACAATTTAAGAGCGTGGTACAGCTTTATTAGGGTTTTTATTTCACCACACTAATTCAATGCATAATAACCTGCCAGAGATATAGAACCCGCTTGACATATGTCCTGAGCTCCAAGATAATGGAGTATGCACAAGAGAAATCTTGGGCACCCCCAGCTCAGAGCCCCTCCTTCCCTGGGGGACCCGGGAAGGGGCAGTGCTCAGAGTTGCTCCAAGTGACCTGTCATTTATTAGATGCTTTCAGGCCTGGGTCTGAGTGGAGGGCTTCCCTGTAATTCTCTCCTGCATGGAAGGGCGGGGGCGATGTTCAAGGACAGGCCATGCTGTGTTTAACTGCCCGGATTAGTCTCCCAGCTCAGCCTGCCCTGCTGCATTCCTTGGATCTTTTGGTGGCTAGAAGGCAGGATGCCTCATCTTCTGGAATCTGGCAGCAGGCCACCCACCTCATTCAGGCCCCACCTTGGGGAAAATGGGATCAGGCAAAAACACTTCTAAGTGGTGTGATTTAGCTTTCCTGCCTGTCTACCGGAAACCCTGGTGGCGTAGTGGTTAGCTATGGTTGCTAATCAAAAGGTCTGAAACTCTATGAGGCAGTTCTACTCTGTCCTATAGGGTCGCTATAAGTCGCAATCAACTCGACAGCAATGGGATTGGGGTTTTTTTGGTACCTACCTCCCTCTCCCTGAGTGGTGCAAACAGTTAATGGGCATAGCTGCTAACCAAAAAGTCAGAGGTTCGAGTCCACCCAGAGGTGCCTCAGAAGAAAGGCCTGGCGATCTGCTTCCCCAAAATTGGCCATTGAAAACCCTATGGAGTGCCATTCTACTCTGACCCACACAGGGTCACCATGAGTTGAAGTTGACTTGACAACAACTGGTTGGTTACCTCCTCCTTTCCCCTGCCTTTGCTGCTTGCCTCTAGCCCACAGTGCCAGAATCCAGGAGTTCTCAAAGTGTAGCCTATGGCAGCCTCATCAACATTACCTGGGACCTTGTTAGAAATGCAAATTCTTGGCCTCCCTCCAGAGCTACTGAATCAGAAACACTGGGGGTGCAGCCTGGGGATCTGTTTTAACAAACCTTCCAGGTGATTTTGATAGCTGCTGAATTTTTTTTTTTTTTTTTGTCTTTGGTGTTCTTCATTCTCCTTTGCTCCAGGTGGGTTGGGACCAATTGATGTATCTTAGATGGCCGCTCGCTAGCTTTTAAGACCCTAGATGCCACTCGCCAAAGTGGGATGTAGAATGATAGCTGCTGAAATTTAAGAAACAAGTTTGAGGCATCAAGGGGGAGAGTTCTGGAAATGCCTGTTGATGTCATGGTGTGCACTGAAGGGTCTAGATGGGGAGCCCAGAGATCTGGGATCTAGCTCTGCCTCTGTCTCCACCTGGCCAGAAACCACGCGCCTCAGTTTCCCTGATTGGAAAATAAAGACATGGCTAGATGCTCACTAAGACCCCATGTAGCCCCGGCCTTTGGGGACTAATGGCTGAAATGAAGTCAAGCAGATGCCCCACAGGGCACCTCACTTTACTGACAGGCTTGAGTGGATCATATCTTAGAGTCCCCTACAAGGGTGTGTGGTTGGTAAGGGGCATCTTTGCTTCAGAACAAAGGGGTCTGTGACCAGGAAAAGTAGTTAGAGAGAAGGAGAAATCAAGTTAGGGTGAGAGAGAGGGAGCATGAGAGCGCACAGTTCGACAGTTTATGTAGGCTGCTGCTTCCTTAATTATCTTTTCTCTTGCTTTTACCTTTCTCCTCCATCT
This sequence comes from Trichechus manatus latirostris, assembly GCF_000243295.1. Taxonomy (NCBI): domain Eukaryota; kingdom Metazoa; phylum Chordata; class Mammalia; order Sirenia; family Trichechidae; genus Trichechus; species Trichechus manatus. Next base: position 8,350,413 of record NW_004444013.1, read on the forward strand.
CTTGACTACCCATTTCTCCAAAAACCTGCTAAGTCTCTCCCGTCCTATTGAAAAATAAACAAAACCCTCCCTTGGTCCTTGTTATGGGTTGAATTATGTCACCCCAAAATATGTGTTGGCATCCTAACCCTGTGGATGTAATCCTATTTGGAAATAGGGTTTTAATGAGGCCATGTTAGTGTAGGGTGTGTCCTACACCTAATCCCTTCTGAGTTATAAAAAATCAGTTTAGACACAGAATAGAGCACAAATGGTGGGGTGGGGTGGGGGAGATAGACGCCACGTGAAGATCCCCAAGGAACCAAGGAGTTCCGGGGCTACAAAAGCTGAAAGAGCGAAAGATCTTCCTCCACAGCCAACAGAGGTAGAGCCTTCGCCCAGAGCCAGTGCCCTGAATTCAGACTTCTAGTCTCCTGAAAAGGTGCCCCAGTGGCACTGTGGTTAAGTGCTCAGCTGCTAACTGAGAGGTTGGCAGTTCGAATCCACCAGCCACTCCACGGAAGAAACATGTGGCAGTCTGCTTCTGTAAAGATTACAGCCTTGGAAACCCCATGGGGCAGCTCTACTCCGTCCTATAGGGTCACTATGAGTCAGAATCGACTCGACGGCAGTCGGCTGGCTAGACTCCTGAAGTGTGAGAAAATAAATTTTTGTTCTTTAAATACACCAGCTTGAAGTCTTTCTGTTATAGCAGACTAGGAGATGAAGACAGTCTTTCAGCTCCTCTATCTGCCTTTCCTTGGGAATGGACCTTCTTGAAATGCTGGTCTCCACTCAAAGGTCTCACTCAAAAGCTCCAAGTCCTTCTTTGGCCTCCCTCAATCGGCTTCTACCTTTACCACTCCAGGAAAATGTGCTCATCTCCTCTGACTCTGCAAATCCAAAGGGCACCCCCAGACCTCACATTGCTTGAATCTCAGGCATCTAACACCCCATCCTCTCCAGGTACGACCTTCTGACTATGCCTTCTCAGGCTTCAGGTGATGCAAAATAAGTCCCACCTTTTGCCTTTTTATCCTTAGTTTATACTTTTCTATTCCATTATATGTTATATGTTGTTGTATGTTCTTGTTTGGTGCCGTTGAGTCACCTCTGACTCACAGAGACCTTATGTGTACTGGAACGAAATGTTGTCTGATCCTGCAGTATCTTCACAATCATGGCTACAGTTGAGCCCACTGTTGTAGTCACTGTGTTGATCCATCTCAATTTCATTATACACACACATACATCTGTATGCTATCCAAAATACATTATGGAAGTAGACAGGGTACACCAAAAACCAAACCCGTTGACTTAGAATCGATTCTGACTCACAATGACCCCAAGTGTTACAGAGTAGAATTGCCCCCATAGGATTTTCTTGGCTGTAATCTTTATGGAAGCCAATCACCAGGCCTTTCTTCCTGGGTGGGTCCAAATCCTCAACATTTAGGTTAGTAGTCTAGGCCAAACTGTGCCACCCAGGGACCTTAGATAAGGTATAAAAAAACCCATTGCCTTCGAGTTGACTCTGACTCATAGCGATTTTATGGGACAGAGTAGAACTGCCCCACTGGGTTTCCAAGGAGCAGCTGGTGGATTCGAACCGCTGACCTTTTGGTTAGCAGCCGTTCCTCTTAACTATTGCGCCACCAGGGCTCCAGACAAGGTATCGTATAGTCCACCTAATTATTTCAGTGTCCTTTAAATGAAACTCCAGGAGAAAATATTTGTTTGGAATTAAATACCAGGAAAACTTCTGTTTTCTTTGAGGAACTAGTGTATCAACTCATGAACAAGGGAACTTGAAAAGCAATTCCCAAAAAGTCTGAAACAGGACATCAGGGGGCTCTTGGGTGCCGATAATGTCCTGTTTCTTAACCTGGGTGCTGGTTAGATGGGGTGTTCAGTCTGTAAAACCTCATTAAGCAATTATGAAACAAGTACTATTTTGTATGTTTACTATAGTTCAGTAAAATTTTTAAAGAAATTCACATTTTCCTTTGTCTGATGGAAATTCTGATCAGATTTGGTGGTTCAATTATATTTTTATAGAACCTTATAACCTTTATTTGTTTTGTTTTTTTTTTTCCTGTTCTTGCTCCTCTATTCTAAACTGTATTTTCCTTGGTATCAATTTTTTTATCCTTATTTTAAGAGTAAATATTTTATATTTCATTATATACACACATATATTTGCCTGCTACTCAAAATGCTTTATGGAAGTAGACAAGGTATAACTAAATAGATATTCTCGCAAGTAGGGTAAATTCTTTCATTTGTTCTACATTCTCCATGCCTGGCATATCATAGGTGTTCAATTAACATTGGAAGAAAGAAAAGTTTATCTGTAAAGAGCAAGAGAAAAACAGGACAAAAGCTAATGGAGGGAATAGGAGGGAGGCGAAAAAGGGGACTCACTGCTTAGCAGATACTGAGCTTCTGTTAAGTGTGATGGAGACAGTTAGACACAGATAATAGTTATGGTTGCACAATATGATGAATACAATTAATGCCACTAAACTGTACATTCAAGGACGTTGAAATGGTAAACGTTTTGTTACACACATATTTATCAAACAGACACACTCACAAAGGCTAATGGGGGACTTGGGAGTCAAGGGAGGGTTCTTTCAAGATGAGAGAGAATTGAGCAGGTTTTCAGGGGGCTGGAAATAAGCCAGGAGAAAGGGACAAGATACAAATGGGGAGAGTGATTTATGGATCTGGGTCTGGAGAGAGGAAAGGAGATAGAATGTAGAGACGGAATAAATTGTCTTGAACAGGGGTGACACCTCTTTTTCAGTCTCCTCGACTGGTTTCTCCTCATCTTCTTAACCTCTAAACAATTGTGTCTCAGAGCTCAGTCCTGAGTCTGCTCTGTGTCTACTCAGTCTCTTGATGATCTCATTTGAGATAGCTTTAAATACCATCTGGACTCTGATGAGTCCCAAGTCTGTACCCAGCCCAGCTCTCTCCCATGAACTCAGGACTGCCCACTCAACGTCTCCCCTGGGATGCTCACCAGACAACTCAGAGTGAACATGAGACACACTCAACTCCTGATCTCCTTTCAAACCTGCTCCACCCACAGTCTTCGCCATCTCAGGCTAAAGAGGCTTGAGTCATCCTTGACTCATCTCTTTCTCTCAAACAACTCTCCAATCTATCAGCAAACCCTGTTGCCTTCACACAAGAAAAAAAAAAGTCCAGCATTCTAGCACTTTTCATACCTCCACTGTTACCTACCTTGTCCAGCCACCACCACCCCTCACCTGGATTTTGTATTGCCTCATGGGCTCGTCTCCCTGCTCCCATCCTTGCCCACCAACAATATTTTCTCAACACAGCAGCTGGAAGGATCATTTTTAAATGTACCTCCTCTGTTCAGAACCCACCAGTGACACCCACCCACGTCACTCATGGCAAAGCCAAAGCTCTTACAATGGCCTCCAAGACAGTCTCTGTTCTAACATCACCTTTTCAGCAGTCTTCTCCTTCCATCCTACTTAGGATTGCATCCACGCATGCAACTCATCCTCCTTCTCTGCTTTATTTCTCTCTACAGCATTTATCACCATCTAACATGCAATTCCACCACTCATCTGTCAGTGTGTTGTACTGTGGTGGCTTGCATGTTGCTGTGATGCTGGAAGCTATGCCACCAGTATTTCAAATATCAGTAGGGTTGCCCATGGCGGACAGGTTTCAGAGGAGCTTCGAGACTAAATAGGCTGGGAAGAAGGACCTGGTGATCTATTTCTGAAAAAAATGGCCAGTGAAAACCTTATGGATAGCAGTGGAACGTTGTCTGATATAGAAGAGCCCCTCAGGTTGGAAGGCATTCAAAATACAACTGGGGAAGAGCTGCCTCCTCAAAGTAGAGTCAACCTTAATGATGTGGATGGAGTAAAGCTTTCAGGACCTACATTTACTGAGGTGGCATGACTCAAAATGAGAAGAAACAGCTACAAACATCCATTAGTAATCGGAACATGGAATGTACAAAGTATGAATCTAGGAAAATTGGAATTTGTCAACAATGAAATGGAAAGCTTGAAAATCAATATCCTAGGTGTTAATGAGCTGAAATGGACTGGTATTGGTCATTCTGAATCAGACAATCACATGGTCTACTATGCCAGGAATGACAAATTGAAGAGGAATGGTGTCATATTCATCATCAAAAAGAACATTTCAAGATCTATCCTGAAGTACAACACCGTCAGTGATAGGATAATATCCATACACCTACAAGGAAGACCAGATAATACGACTATTATTCAAATTTACGCACCAACCACTAATGCCAAAGATGAGGAAATTGAAGATTTTTACCAGCTTCTGCATTCTGAAATTGATCAAACATGCAATCAGGGTGCATTGATAATTACTGGTGATTGGAATTCAAAAGCTGGAAATTAAGAAGAAGCATCGGTAGTTGGAAAATATGGCCTTGGTGATAGAACCTACTCTGGAGAGAGATCGCATGACAGAAATTTGCAAGGTCAACAACTTCTTCACTGCAAATACCTTTTTTCAACAACATAAACGGCAACTATACACATGGACCTAGCCAGATGAAATACACAGGAATCAAATCGACTACATCTGTGGAAAGAGACAATGGAAAAGCTCAATATCAGAACAAGGCTAGGTGCCAACTGCAGAGCAGACCATCAGTTGCTCATATGCAAGTTCAAGTTGAAGTTGAAGAGAATTAGAATAAGTCCATGGGAGCCAAAGAACAACCTTGAGTATATCCTATCTGAATTTAGAGACCATCTCAAGAATAGATTTGACACACTGAACACTAATGACCGATCACCAGACAAGTTGTGGGATGAATCAAGGGCATCATACATGAACACAGAAAAAGGTCATTAAAAAGACAGAAAAGGAAAAAAAAGACCAAAATGGTTGTCAGAAGAGACTCTGAAACTTGCTCTTGAACGTAGAGTAGCTAAAGAGAACGGGAGGAATGATGAAGTAAGAGCAGAAGAGAAGATATCAAAGGGCGGCTTGAGAAGACAAAGTAAAGTATTATAATGAAATGTGCAAAGACCTGCAGTTAGAAACCCAAAAGGGAAAAAGGACACACTCGGCATTTCTCAAGCTGAAAGAACTGAAGGAAAAAAATTCAAGCCTCAAGTTGCCATATTGAAGATTCTATGGGCAAAAAATTCAATGATGAAGGAAGCATCAAACGAAGTTGGAAGGAATACACAGAGTCACTGTACCAAAAAGAATTGGTCGACTTTCAACCATTTCAGGAGGTAGCATATGATCAAGAACCAATGGTACTGAAGGAAGAAGTCCAAGCTGCACTGAAGGCATTGGCGGAAAACAAGCCCCAGGAATTGACGGAATCCCTCATCCATCATGTGCAAAGAGGAGGGAAATCAGCTCTGGGCAGAAGGAAGCCCTTAAGTGGTCACTTTGGTGTGTAGAACAAATCAATCACTATATCAATCGATCAGTCAATCTCATGTATAGACTGAAACCAGTTGCTGTCAATGCGATTTTGACTCATGGAGACCCCATGTGTGTTAGAGTAGAACAGTGCTCCATAAGGTTTTCAATGGTTATGACCTTTGGGAAGGTGCCTCTGGGTGGATTCGAACCGTCAACCTTTCAGTTAGCGTCCAAGGGCTTAACCATTTGCGCCACCCACTTGGTACGTATTGAAGAGAGTCATTGCTTCGATAAATACTTGTTGAAGATAATAATCATAATAATAACTAATATCACCACTACTACCTACTAGGGGCTGAGGTGCCAACACGAGGGTGGCAGCATCCCCACCCTCCCGTAGAGCGACGGAGAAGAAAACCAAGTATGTTGATGCAGCCTGGTCCAGGCGGTAGGGGCTGTAGGAGCACAGCAGTAGGATGCACCCCCAGCTTGAGGTCAGGAAAGGCTTCTTTCAAGTAGGTGATCCTCCAAATGGAGTCCCCAAAGAGGTGGCTTTGGGAGAGCATTCTAAACAGAGGTGATGGTACGTGCAAAGTCCAGAGGTGAAAAGCCACTTTCTGGAGTGGTGGGTAATTCCTTCTGGCCCGGTAGTGGAGACAGATAATGACACATAAGAGGGTAATGTTATCCCTGCCCTCTGAAACGGCACGGCCCAGTGGTCAGTGACCCAGCCATGGCAGCTGTTTCAGCTGCTACATCCTTCACGTTGAGGTTGACTTAATTGAAGGCAGCTGCCTTCGTTGGAAGCAAAAAGAAATATTTTATATATGCTGGGTACACAGACCTCAGCCAAAGGATCCCATTTAATCCCGACAATGTGGTCATATTATAGATGAAGAAACTGAGGCTCAACAAGACTGGATAACAGGCCATGGCCACATACTAGTCAGTGGTGGAGCCAAGGTTCAAATGAAGGTCTGTCAGTGCCTGAAGGCTGTGCCCATTCCACCTCACCACAGTGGAAATCAGAGAGCCCACCAAGGCCATTAAAAGAATGCCCACAGACCACAAAGCTGTACAAAGTTGCCAAATCCAAACAAACCCCACTGGGATCTGTTTACAGCTCCTTGGAAGACAGCAGCCATCCAGTAAATTAAAAAACAACACACACACCATTAAGTTGAAAAGAAAAATTGATACAAAGGGACAGTCTATTTGAGGACTTACTGTTAATGTGCCCCAGCCAGTTCAAGGGCACCGCAAGCGACATCTACCCCGGGCCTGTCCCTGCTGAGGGAGAGATTTTGTGAAGTCCAGGCTCTTTTGGCTTCCCCTAGCAAGTGGAGTCCCTGAGTCGTGCAAACAGTAATGTGTACAGCTACTCACTGAAAGGTTGTCAGTTTGAACCTACCAAGAGGCACCTCAGAAGAAAGGCCTGGCAATCTACTTCCAAAAGGTCACAGCCTTGAAAACCCTATGAAGCACAGTCCTACTCTGCACACATAGGGTTTCCATGAGTCAGAACTGACTTGACGGCAACTGGTTTTTTTTTTTTTTTTGGTTTAGCAAGTGGAAGACGGGCGTTGACTCTTGAGGAAGAACGCAGGGAGAGGCAGAGGGTAGAGGCAGAAGAGCAGGAAGAGGCCTCTATAGCTGTGTGAGGAACCCCCAGGCTGGACCCTCTCTGGTGAACCCTCTGTGAGCTCAGGGAACCTACCCTGCTTAGCAAGTAGGCCGAGTCCTACTTATCTCCCCAACTCTAGGGGAAAGCCCGACCCTCAGTGAAGCTGTTCACAGACCAACTGACAACAACAACTTGGAAAAAGGCATCAACCCCCCTGGCTGCCCTCCCTCGGGCCTTCTCTCCTCAGCCCAGACTTCCACGTTTGCTCATTGCTTGCAGGAAGCGTCTCTCCCTTGGTTCAGCCTTTGGAGGCTTCCCATTATTACCCAAATCCACCAATGGGCGCGGTGATTAGGAATTCCATCAAATGTTTCATTTATAGGCTTTGCACTGTCTCTCCCAACCAGGGAGTTTCTGCCACGGCGGAGAGTTTTATTATTCTGGCAACACGGATTTCATCGCACCCAGAGCATCTCAGCAGCAGATATGCTTTCACGACATTCACCCAGAGAAAGTTTCCATCCTTTGCTGAGGGGTTGGGAAGAATTTCAATGCACACACTGTAACTACTGTTCGTGTCAACGGTTCAGGACTCTGCAGACAATAACTTTGGGGAAAATCCCCACTCACGTGAGCTGTTTTTTTGGCTCAGGCTTCTCTCAAGACTTGCGAAGCAATGTTAAGCAACCCGAGGGGTTTAAAGCCCCTAGAAAGATGAGAAAGATTGCTTCCCCTCCTATATTCCTCTCCTGGGGAGAGCAGAAGTCTCCTCCAAGACCACATGGACCTGTGTCCCCGGATCCAGGGGACTGTTACTCAGGAAGATGGAAATGGCTCCCTCTGCCAGGGCCTGGCTTCTAGGGCCATCTGTGAAGTCATGTCAAGCTGATTGAAAGGAAATCTTTCCTTCGGGGATGACTCGAGAAGACATTTTCACCCAGAAGGAAGCTGTGGGGGTGAACACGAATCAATGAAGGATTCACAGATAGATGTTCTCTGGGCCCAAGTACAGTTTACAAAATGCAAGGTACAAGGAAGATAAATGGACTCCCCCTCTCTGCCAGGCTGGAGCCGCCAATTCCTGAATAAAAACAACTCTTTGCAACAGAACCTTCAGCTCAGCTAGAATCAAGTTTCCTCAAAAGGCACCAGGGAAGGGGTTAAGAATTCCTGAAATCATATGGCTAGTGTTTTAATCAAGTCATCAGGCATATCAAGGCAAGAGGGGGAGGGCTGGGAGGACAGGTGCCAGCACCATGTTCCTGCCAGGACGATTTACGAAGAGAAAGTTGGATGGAATGAGTTTTCCAATAACATCTGAGAGCAGCCGCCCAGCCATCTTCAGCCCGAGTGGCAGGTCCATTGATTTAAGATGCAAGCCCAGTCGGGGTTATGCCCTTTTCATTGCCCCCCTGGGGGAAGGGACTCAGCCCAGGAGGAGATGGTTTTGCGGAGCCAGAGCTTAAAGAAACATCTTTCCCCCACTCCTCCAAACCACTTTGGCAGCTAGGCGATGCCAGGGCCAAAACAAACACGTTAGGGACTCCCTCCAGGTCCCCCTGCCTCCCCTTCCCTTCCTCCAAAACCCATGGAAACTTGACTTGTCTCCACTAAACCCAAACTGGGATATTGGAGAGGAGGAAGAGGGGGACAGGAGGGGGGCAGGCAGCGTCCATGCAGTTGCAATAACTGACTAGTTGTCTTATTGCTTTAGCACCATCGGCAAGAATCATACCTCCTGCTGATGTCGGGGGAAATTCTCCAAGATCCATGGCTGGGGGTTCAGGGGAGTCTCTAAGCCATCAGCAAGGAGCAGAGCACTGCAGCTCCTCAGAAGGATGGACCAGGGCGAGCTTTAATTAACAGGGTCTGATGCCTCTTCTCTTTTGGTAACTGAGCAGATTTAAAGGGCTAGAGTCCCAATTCGGAGGGTGCTGGTGCTGTTCTTGCTGCTGCCGTGGCTGCTGCAGCTGCTCCTCCTCAGGCTACTGGACAGACTTCCCCCAGACCCCTCACTTCCGTGAGGAAATGAGCTGTGAGGTGGAAGGAGCAGCCAGGGCAGCCGGCAGAGCTCCCGAGGTCGCCTGGGTCAATCAGCGCGGCAGGGCCGTGGACCGAGGCGTTGCCCACCCCTGTGAGGGCCAACGTCCTGCACAGGGTCTCCTGGGATAGGGAGGGCAGGGAAGGCTTCTCAGGGCAGGTGGCATTGGGGCAGCCTCTCCCGGCCTGGGGCTGACTGGACATTGCTCGGGCAAAGTGGGCAGCGTGCTTTCTGCCTGCATGCTCCTCTCCTAAGGGCACTGCATTGGGACAGCTGTCCCAGAAGCTGCACACACACACAGACCGCCCATGCACACACACCAGGCCACCTTCCAGACCCCGGACATGAAGGCACATGGCCTGCAGCCAGGCAGGTGCCCGCACATGCCCCTGTATCCCACAGGCAGCTCAAGTGTGGCACAGGAAAGGGGAGTCTGGGGCGAGGGGCCACAGGTACGCCAGGAGGGGCAAACCCATGTGGGCGTTCGCTGCCTCTCTGGCTGCTTTTGCTAGATCCCGGATCTGCGTCAAAGATATTTTCAGTTCAAGGCCATCGCCCACACAGACCCTCTTGCACTTGTCTCTGCTTGGGCAGCTGCTGGTCCATTTGCGAAGCCTCCTGTGGAGCAAAACCTCAGAATCTCATCCAGAAACAAAACGAACGAGTTGCTGTTGAGTCCAATCCTAATCATGGTGACCCCTCAGAGTAGATCTGTGCTCCACAGGGTTTTCAGTGGCTGATTTTTCAGAAGTAGATCACCCGGTCTTTTTTCCAAGGTGCTTCTGGGTGATTGGAACCACCAGCCTTTTGTATTTGCAGCCGAGCATGTTAATTAACCATTGCACCACCCAGGGACTTCTGTCTCATCCTCAACACTAGCCTGTTGTGCTACAATGGAGTTGATTTTTCTGTGATGCTTCTCTAGCCAACAACGTAGCACTGTGTACAAGATTTTCATGCCCTTTTTCCTTATTAAGCGCGTACATTAAGTCCAACAGTCAGGGCTCAGTAGTCACAGGTCCTTAGGGTCTTTGCCTTGGACTGAGTGTTAAGGGGGTCCAGGAGGGAGCTGGCTGTGGTGTGACAGTGAACCTCAGACCTACCTGATCTGTCTCTGCTGAGAGCAGGCATGTGACCTCTTCTCCACTTAAGCCTGAGTTTTCTCATTTGTAATATGATGGGTTCTTTCTCAGCCAGCAATGCTCTTACTGGAAAGTGTAGGGGAGGAGGGAGACATGGGGACTTTCAGAAAGCACGTTCAATGATCAGAACACAAAGCTTGGCCAATGGGGCAGCACACTGCTGAGGGCTACCTGCGCTAAAAAAACCTTGAGAACCACTGTGCAGGCTCACCTCCAAGGCCATGGAATGGAGGAGGGATGGAGTGGGGTGGGCACTGGGGGAGGATGGGTCTGCAGGGAGCCAGCTGCTGCTACAGTCTCTCCCTGCCTCTCAGCAAACTCTCCCTGCACTCACTTCCCCCTGCCCGGCACCTTCCTCCCACCCTCAGAGGCCCGGGACCCTCACTCCCACTGGCAATAAAAACCTTGTTGGCAGAGAATCTGCTATGCCCTTTGAGACATCCGTGAGAATGTGATTTCTGGTCCTCCATCTTCTAGAGATATTTGCGTATTGTACTTTCTCTCTCCTTTAAAGAGAGTGAGCAAAGGAAACAGTGTGCTGTGGGGGTGGGGGAGGAGGGGGCATGCCTTGCTCAAAGAGTGTGGCCACAGACTCGCAATCACAGAGCCCCTGGCACCTAAAGGGGCAGCTCCAGGTAAGGCTGACTCTGGGGTCAACAGAGGCTAGCCCAGCAGAGACAGATTTTGAAGAAGAACCACATGACAAAGAAGATTCTAGAAGGGAGTTCCAATGATTGTTCCCACTTCCAAGTCCTCTGGGCCTTTGTCTGAGTTTTTGTTAATAAAACCAAGCCTGATTTTTTGAGAGTGGCAACAGAGAGAATCTTCACGTTGTGGGGAACAGGGGCTTTGACTGCCTTTGCTCCAGTCCTTTGGGTCCTCTCACCAAGTCACCACAGCTACTGCCATGACAGCCTCATGGGCTTCTGTACCCCTAACACCCAGTTCAAGTCTTTCCTCAGCTCTCCCCAAAGTTCCCCAGAGAAGAATAGAGGCCAGGCTGGATTATTTGGATAAAAGTGCTATGAACCCTGAGAGTAACAGCAAGTGATGTCACCGGGGCAGAGGTCATGTCTTCCTCAATACTACTGTGGCCCCAGCCCTTCTGTGGGTAGGAGAAGTCGCCACAGTACCCACCACCTGGAGACACCCTCGTGACTACCCTGACCCTTCCACATCCAACTGAAGAGACGAAGGCCCAGAGAGCAATAGGTGTTCCCTCCCCTCTGGTCTACAGGCCCCCATTTGTGCCGCTTGTGCCCAAAGGATGCTCGGGTGCCTGACAAATGGGAGTACTGCTCTCTTCATTTCTACCTGCAGGAGCTTAACTTTATTGGACTTCTACAAGATAAGCTTATCAGAACACAACCCGGAGTACTAATCTCCACATGTGGTGAGAGAGAGTTTATGGTGCCCTAAATTGGCCTGTGGATAAAACTGCTGTGTGTGCTGGTTATTCACGATTGCCCCCAGCTCCAGGCCACACTGCCCAGGCACCTGCCAGCTGGCTTCCCGCTGTTGTTGTGGTTAGCTGCTGTCAAGTCGGCCCTGCCTCATGGCAACCCCGTACACAATAGAACGAAATGCTCCCGGAGGTCCTGCGCCATCCCCATGATCCATTACGGACTGGACCGTTGTGATCCACAGAGTTTTTATCAGCTGATTTTCAGAAGTAGATCACCAGGTCTTTCTTTCTAGTCCATCTTAGCCTGGAAGCTCCACTGAAACCTGTTCGGTGTCCTATCAACACACAAGCCTCCCTTGACAGATTTATTAACAAAAACTCAGAAAGGGGCCCCAAGGACTTGGGAGGTGGGAATAGTCATTGGATCTCCCTTCTAGAATCTTCTTTGTCATGTGGTTCTTCTTCAGTATCTGTCTCTGCTGGGCCAGCCTCTGTTGACCCCAGAGTCAGCCTTACCTGGAGATGCCCCATTAGGTGCCAGGGGCTCTGTGATTCTAAGTCTGTGGCCACACTCTTTGAGCAAGGCACGCCCCCTCCTCCCCCACCCACATGAGGTGCATTGGCTGGGAACGGAAGGTAAGAATTCTACCACTGAACTCCCACTGCCTCATACCACAGTGAAGAGACCCAGTTTATTCTACTTGAGAAATAAGTCAATAAGCTCTTCCTCCCCCACTCCATTCCCACTGCTGCTGGCTTAAATCAGGCCTTTTTATCTCTCTTCTGGTCTCCTACACGGACTCATAGTGACCCTAAAGGATGGAATAGAACTGTCCTATAGGCTTTCCAAGGCTGTAATCTTTATGGAAGGAGACTGCCACATCTTCCTCCTGCGGAGCAGCTGTGGATTCAAACTGCTATTTTTTCTGTTAGTAGCCAAGAGCTTAACCAGAGTGCTCTGAGTCAGAATCAACTTGACAGCAATGGATGGGTCTCCTACAAGACATTTCTCAATGAATCTGCCACCTCCATTCATTCACACATGCCCCGAGTCCTGGTGGGCGCAGGAGATATGGTGGCAAACAAGGGAGGTGAGGCCGGACCCTCACGGAGCTTCTGAGCTGGCAGGAAAGGCAGACGTCAAACCGTTAGAGGAGAGAGGAGTCTTACGAGCAAGGAAGGCCCAGTGCCACCACTAGTTCTCATCAAGAGAACAGACTTATTCTTGGGGGGTCTGGGACGCTTTCCTGACGGGTGGTGAAGCTGGGACCCGGAAGATAAGCTGGTGTCTGCGAGGTTATGGGGAGAGACTATTCTAGGCAGAGAGAACAGGCTCTGAGGCACCAAGGTGGGGGAACAGAAGAAAGGTGGATCTTGTCAAGTGGGGAGGCTGGTTGGCGAGTGGGCTGGAGAGGTAGCAGGGGCAGACAGGAGGCTTGTGGGCTTAATGATAAGGGAGAGACGGAGCCGTTACGGACTACACTGCAGAGTGATGCCGTGAGATGACCTTCTTAAAAGATCCACCATCTATATGGAATATGGAAAGGGTCTATTGGAGTCCCTGGGTGGTGCAAACAGTTAATGCACTCGGCTGCTAACTGAAGGGTTGGCAGTTGGAGGTCACCCAGGGGCACGTTGGAGGAGAGGCCTGGCAATCTACTTCCAAAAATCATCCTCTGAAAATCCTGTGGAGCACAGATCTACTCTGACACACACACGGGGTCGCCATGAGTCAGAGCTGACTTGATGGCAACTGTTTTTTTTTTTTTTTTTTTTTTAGGGTCTACTGTAGAGTCCCAAGTAAGCGGTGAAGGAAACCAGAACAAGAGTTTATGATGCAATCTTCTAAATCTTTCTAAAATGCAAAACATTTGTTCCCCTTGGCCTTGGGGACAAAAATCAAACTCCTTCACCTCCCTCTAAGGCCCTTCATAAGCTGCTGGCACCAACCTACCTCTCACCACCTCTCAAGTCCTGCTAGTTTCCCTCCTAACGTGCCTCCAGCCACAGGAGGCCACTCGCAACTCCCAGAACACGCCCAGTTCCCATCTCTGGATCTTAGCACCTGCTGTTCCTCTAGCCTGGGATGTCCTCCCTTGCTCTAGGCCCCACTCAGGTATCACATTCTCTGGGAAACCTTCTCTCAAGAACTATCTTTTCACCTACCCCCTCCTCCTCCCCCTAGGCAGAGAGAGTCATTACTTCTGCAGCATTTCCAAAGCATGAGCTGGACGCATGAAGAGTAAAAATGTCATTAAGGAAATCTCTTCCAAGAGCATGGGGGACTCTAGGTCTCGGGAGCCCCTCTTCGTACATGTCTTGCTCATCCTTGGGCCTTGCCCCCACCACACTCCCACCACATATAAATGCACACAGCACCTGCTAGAATGCCTGGTGCATAAATCAAACCAGTTGCTATTGAGTTGACTCCGACTCATGGTAACCCCCTATGTGTCAGAGTAGAACTGTGCCCCACAGGGTTTTCAATGACTGATTTTTCAGAAGTAGATTGTCAGGCCTTTCTTCTGAGGTGCCTGTGAGCGGACTCGGACCACCAACCTTTCAGTTTGCTTCTCAGTGTGTTAACTTTTGCACTCTCCAGGGACTCCACCTTGCCCATAATAGGTGCTTAATACAGTTACGCATTGTTAAAATGAATGGCTTTAAAAATGCAAGGCATTTATATTCAAGGCATATGGGTCCCCGAGCAGCTCGCTGGCTAACAGAGCAGCCCTGTGGAGTGGAGGTATCCCCAGGTTAATCTCCCAGAGGTGATGAGTGCCTCATAACAGCTTGATGAATGGCCTTGCTTCGTCCACCTGGCCTTGGGCACCAGCACAGCTGGCTGGCTGTCCGAGCCTCTCTGAGGACAAAGCACTCCAGACAACGCATACTGTAAGTGGCAGTGTCATCTCCCTAAATCACACTGCTGTCCCTGGGCAAGGCCACTCACCAACATGCAGAGGCCCAACTTCCTCTCTTTATCTCATAGTCCGAGGAGCAGCCCAGCCCAGCAACAAAACCAACGGCTTCTAGAAAACAAATCGGTCAGACCACTCTGTGTGCAGACGCTGCGTGTGCTTAGGCTCGGAGGGAGCAAAGCAAGTGGCTTCTACAGCCGGGATGTCCCTGCTTCATACACGGAAAACCTCCATGGAGAGATGATTGCCATCAAACCGTGACATTCTGGGACAGTTTGAGTGCCGAGCAAAGGGCAGAGTGTCCACCAGCCACCCTGCAACCAGGACAGACTCTCACCCAGGCATGGGAGCCGTGCAAGCAGAGCGTGGTCAAGGCTTGGGGGCAGAGGGGGCTGCCAGGGTGCCAAAGCACCCACCCTGCTGAATCAAAAGACCTCCATGGGGCCAGCACCGGCCCGGCCACGTGTCAGGGTCCCCTCTGGGGTTTGACTGGGTTAATTTCTTTTCCGATCATAGCCCTTATTGTCCCATACACAACTAATACATGCTCATCATGTTAGTTACTGTCGAGTCGGCTCCGACTCACGGCCACCCCATGCACAAGAGAACAAAACATTGCCCAGACATGTTCGTCACAGAAAATCAGAAAGCAGAGAGGGTGGGATTTATTTTATCTAAAATGCCACCATCGGAGGCACTGTTACAGTATATTTCCATTGATTGCCAAAGAGAAGGAGCTCTGGTGGCGTAGTGGTTAAGCGCTCGGCTGCTAACTGAAAGGTCTGCAGTTCGAACACACCATCGGCTCTGAGGGAGAAAGACCCGTGATCTGCTCCTGTAGAGATTACAATTTAGGAAACCCTATGAGGCAGTTCTCCTCTGTCCTGTATGGTCACTCCGAGTTGAAATCGACTAGAAAACACACAACAACGGCCAGGGAGAGCCTCGTAAAAGCTTCACTCGCCACTGCCTGCTTCTTTATACAACCCCCTTGCCCCTCCCCGGCCACCACCACCACCGTGGTGACTTTCTGAGCTCTGAGCCCCTCCTGGAGGACTCGGCCTGGTTGACTGCAGCCCAGGAGCCAGCTGGGGCAGGGGCTGGGGCAGGGGCTGGGCCACCTGCGCTCATCACCTGCTCAGACACACTGTCTTTGGAGGCAAAGTCCAGAACCCCACGTCTGCCTTCTCAGATTCAAGAAGTAAAACACGATCAGGAGGCAAACACCATCCTCAGGCCAACTGCCTTTCTTCCAGAGGTTAGGGGATGCCAAGAACTCAGAGGGGAGAGTGGAGGATCGCTGTAAGATTAGAGTGAGGCCTACAGGCAAAAAATGAAGGACTCGAGCTTGCTGAATTTGGATTGGCTGGGAACAGGCCAGGTCTCATCTCTTACTGAGGCCGTACCCTGCTGTGGGTTACAGCAGACTGCCACCTGTCCCCACCAAGCCAAGGTAGTTTATACAGAATGGTTCAGTCCTCATGTGGTCCCCCTTCCGCTCTGAGAGGTATTAACAAAAAACTAGGTGTCATGGAGGCAATTCTCAATCACAGCAACCCCATGTGTGTCAGAGTAGCACTGTACTCTAGTTTTTCAATGGCTGTGATCTTTCAGAAGTAGATCTCCGGGCCTTTCTTCTGAGGCACCTCTGGGTAGAGTCGCACCTCCAAACTTTCAGTTAGCAGCAGAGCGCTTCACCATGTGTGCTACCCAGGGACACCCTGAGAGGTATTAGGACGCTGGAAGAGTGATGAGACCCCAAGCACAGAAGAACAGGCATGCACAGGCCCTGTTGGGTCTTTGTGTGGCAAGAATGGATGGGGATCTCCTTTGGGTCCTGATGTAGTGGGTTCAGGAACACAGCTAAAAGTCAGGGCAAAGTAGGACCAGTATTACCTGGTGAAATGATAAAACACCATTCTTATTTTGAACGTTATGTCACATATTTTACAGAGTTTTTCTCCAAGAGGCACCATTCACAGGTTCATAGACTCCCTGACATTGCACAACACTGCGGCTCTGAGTGTCTGAAGAAGTAGATTTCTTCATTAATGAGGAGCTGGGACACTGTCTCCGAGAAGCAATATTGGTCCCAGAAGTGTCTGTGTGTGTGCCTGTGTGTCGGTATGTTTGTTTCTGTGCGTGTGCCTACGTGTGTGTCTGTGTGAGTTTGTGTGTCGGTGCATCTGTGTGTCTCTGTGTGTGCCTATGAGTGTGTGTCTATGAGTTTGTGTGTCTATGTGTCTGTGTGAGTCTGTGTGTCTATGTGTCTGTGTCTGTGTGTCTCTGTGTTTGCTCCATGTGTGCCTGTGTGTGTCTGTGCGTTTGTATGTACATGTGTCTGTATGTCTGTGTGAGTTTGTGTGTCTGTGTGTTTGTGTGCAGATGTGTCTGTGAGAGTTTGTATGTCTGTGCATCTGTGTGTCCATGCATTTGTGTGTCTCTGTGAGTCTGTGTGTCTCTGTGTCTGTGTGTGTTTGTGTGTCCATGTGTCTGTATGTCTGTGTGAGTTTGTGTGTCTGTGCATCTGTGTGTCTGTGCATCTGTATGAGTCTGTGTGTCTATGCGTCTGTGTGTCTCTGTGTTTGTCTCTCTGTGTGTCTGTGTTATGTGTGTCCATATGTCTTTTGGTCTAAGTTTGCGTGTCTGCGTGAGTTTGTGTGTCTGTGTGACTGTGTGAATTTGTGTCTGTGTGAGCTTGTGTGTCTGTGTGTTTGTGTGTCCATGTGTCTGTGTGTCTGTGTGAGTTTGTATGTCTGTGTGTCTGAGCACTTAGGCACGCCTGCCTCCATAGCATTAGGCAGTTACCCCACACTTTGTTCAGCTTCTCACACTGGCAGGAAGATCTTGAAGGGACTGGACTTGCAGAGCAAACCCCCTTGTGGGTTGTTTTGTGAACTTCAAACACCCCTCACTGTCCTATGGGAGCCGTCCTTGGCGCTGTCCAGGCTGACTGATTGACACTTGGGGAAAATCTTTGTAAGGTGGGGTGGGTCCCAGGGCAAGACTAACCCCTGAGGGTAGGGGATGGGTTTCCCTTCCAAAAGGGTGGATATTGGCTTTTAGATGGTCTCTGGGGGAAGCTTGACCTTGAGTGGCAGGGTAGCAGCACTGAAAACGAGAGCAAGTCCATAGTGGACCTCTGAGAGAGTTTCAATCTTTTTGTGATTTTTTTTTTTCCCTAGCACTTTGGTGACAGCCAGATGGAGTGTGGTTTTAAAGTGACCCTTTTCTCTGTTGTACGTCTCTCGTTTATCCCCCGACCTTCAAGCAGGTCTGACGTTCCCTCACAGCACCATGTGGAGGGTCATGGGAGTGACCGATGAGGTGAAGCAGTAATGGGGAGAAGACTGCATGCGGGAAAAATCCACAATACTGACGAGGGGACTGGGGTCCAGGTGGGCTGGGGTATAATGACCAGCAGCAAAGTGAGCATGGCTCACAGTGGCATTGGGGACAGGGAGGAGCTTGCCACACAGAGGTCCATCTGCCAGGTGGCTGACTCAGGAGCAGCTGGGAGAGGAAGTTCCCTTTCCCCAGAATGTCAGAGAATAGTGGCCCTTAGGAGGAAGACTTACACTTGTGTTACACACCTTTGTTCAACTGTGATTGTTCCACGAAAGGTTGGTGGTTCAAGTCCACGGAGGAAAGGCCTGGTAATCTACCTCTGAAAGATCACAGCCATTGAAAACCTTATGGAGCACAGTTCTTCTCTGAAACATACAGGGCCGCCATGAGTCGGAATCGTCTCAATGACAAAGGATTTGGTTTTTGGTTTCTGGGCCATGGCCAAGGGAGTCCTTAGTTTGTGCACATAACATGCCTGGCTACTAGCCAAAAGGTTGGCAGTTCAAATCCACCCAGATGTGAACCTCAGAAGAAAGGCCCGGTGATCTACTCCCAAAAAATCAGCCATCAAAAACCCTGTAGAGCACAGTGCTACTCTGACATATGTGGGGGCACCATGAGTTGGAATCTATTCGACAGTTTTTTTCTGGCTCTGAACTTGCCATGCCATATCCTTCCCTCTGAGCTTTATCTAGAACATGCCACCTACCCAGAAAGCCTTCCCTTCACCTCTCTGCCGTTCAAATTCTACTATCCATACATGTTCTGCACAAGTCCCACATCTTTCATCAACAATAACAATGACTATAATAACAGTAACACCTATTGTTTACTTGGACCTGGCACATACGTTAAGTGCAGTGTGTTTAATCCTCACATCAGTGGTATGAGGGAAGTACTATAATCTCAAGGAGCCCTGGTCAAGCAGTGGTTAAAGCACTCGGCTGCTAAACGAAAGGTGAGTGCGTTGAACCCACAAGCAGCTCCCCAGGAGAACGATGTGACAGTCTGCTTCCATAAAGATTACAGCCTTGGAAACCCTCTGGGGCAGTTCTACTCTGTCCTGTAGGGTCGCTATGTGTCGGCATCAACTGGATGGCAATGGGTACAGTAATCTCCATCTCTCAGAGGTGGAAACTGAGGCTCACAGAGTCCAACATGACGTGCATTTTGTTTGTTTGTTTCTTCCAGGAGTTGTGCTCCTGGAGGCTCCAGTCGCACGAATACAGCGCTGCTCCTCTAGCCGTGCAGCATAGAGCCTGCCTCTGTGAGGAGACGGCTCCTTAATGTGAAACTGAGATGTCTGCCTCTGCTGTCAGTACCTATCTGCCTCCAAAACCTGCGCTAATCTGTGCTCCTGATAATGCCTCTCGATAATAAGAATCCCTCCTTTGAATTCATATTACAATCGTGGCCAAAGGACAATATTAGCCACATGTGCCCAAAAGGCCCACCACCTGTCTGTCAGCTCATCATACTGAGGTGGCTTGGGTGTTGCTGGGATGCTGGACGCTATGCCACCTGTATTTCAAATACCAGCAGGGTCACCCATGGCGGACAGGTTTTAGCAGAGCTTCCAGACTAAGACAGTCCAGGAAGAAAGGCCTAGGAATCTACTTCTGAAAATTAACCAGTGAAAACCCTATGGATCACAACGAAATATTATGCAATATAGTGATGGAAAATGAGCCCCCTAGGTTGAAACGCACTCAAAATACACAGTAGCCGCAGCCACACCATGGATCAAAGACACCAACGATCGTGAAGATGGTGCAGGATTTGGCACCATTTCGTTCTGTTGTACATTTTGTTCAGAGCTGACTTGATGGCAACTAACAAAATATCACCATGTATGTCAACTTGCCTGGCTTCCCATGAACCTCCAGTTCCTCCTGCTGTCTCTGCACATGCCCAAGCCCAGCCCTCAGGGTCCAGAGGAAGGCACACAGGTCCTCTCAGCCCAGCTGATGCTTCACGGTCCAGGCCCTCAAATGCAAATGTCTGGACAAAGCTCAGGAGGGCACCTCAGATGCTGCTCTCTGGGCTCTCCAGAGATGCGGGAAAGGAAACAATTTGGGGTTCAGGGTGCAGGTGGACATGCTCATAGATAACTTATACTTGATCTTCATGGCCCAACTCAGACATCGCCTCATCCGAGAAGAAAGTCTCCCTTAAAGCACAGGCTTAGGCTTCCCTTCTCTGTGCTCTCAAAGCATCCTGTCCTCCCATATTATAGTTGGGTCATACCATACTGTAAGTTCCTCTCCGCTCCCCAGACACACACTACACTGTGTGGGCTTTTGAGGTTCGGGGCCATGACTTATTCATCCCCATGGAAGTCTACAGCAGTTAGTTCCTGTATCTGCTAGTGGTCTGGGCACCCCTAGCCCCAACCTTGACTTTTAAGACTTGGCTCTGTGTCTACCGGTGCCAGGATCAACATCTTTCTGCCCCCACGCCCAATTGCTGCTGTTAGGGGAAATGACAAGGAGGAACTGAAAACATAGCTTCCCAAGGCCGAGCCTGCAGCAGAGAGATTTGTAATGTTACACTCAAGGTCAGGAAAGAGACAGACACTCTTCCAGCCTAATAAAGTCCAAAATTTATGCTAGCAGGAAGCCGCAACTCTTGTATGTAGTTCATTGAGGTCTGCGGGGAGGAGATGAACTCTTGCGGTAGAAGATGCCTGATTTGTTGTTGGAAAGTTTGGGAAGATCATAGAGAACAAAGAAAAATTAGGCATCAGAGTGCAAAATCCACTGTCCCCCCTTCTCTAACTCCCAGGGGCCAAGTCCCCCTCACTCTGAGTGGCAGTAAAATGAACAGGGATTCTAATACTGATGAGGATGTTGGGACGCCCCCTGCCTGGGAAAGGAGGAAGTGAAATGGAGCAGAATGTGGAGGAGAAACAGGGTCCAGGTGGGTGACCCGTCCAGCCAAGAGGACACCGCTTGGGGGAAAACGCCCCAACAGTGCTGACAGGGAGGCCCACGCTTGGTCTGGTGAAGAGTTTGACTAGTCAGATGAAGGCCCCAATGGCCACTTCTGGGCCCACCACCCATCCCAGCTCTAACACGGGGGCCTGGGGTAGAGGGCAGACTGAACGTTCTTTGAGGTCCTGCATGTGTGTGTGTGTGTGTGAGTGTGTGTGTGTGTGTGTGTGTGTGTGTGTGTGTGCATGTACATGTAAGCAGGTACTTGCCTGGCAAAGTACCTTCCCCAGGTCAACAGCAGGCACCCAAGACACCTATAGGATCAGTGATGTGGAGGTAAAGAGACCCTTTGGCGAGGGCACCCAGCCACAAGGGAGTCCACATCAAGTGTGTGCATGGGGGTTGGGGGGACCAAGAAGTCACTAGGCATTTACAATATAGTGTAGAAAATGCTACATGGGAGGTGCAGGTTGCTTTGAGGGCACAGAGAAGGGGCTCCTCAGGGGTTTGGAAGGCTTCCTGGAGGAAGTGGTATCTATGTTGGGCTCTGAAGATCGAGTAGAAGTTCACCAGAGACATATCCCTGGACTACCCCCCACCACTACCCCCAGCAAAGAGCTACAGACCCCCTGTGGGTCCAAGATAAGGAGTCAGCGCCCGACTACACACCTCAGATTTGACAGCATCTGCCGGACCGCCCTCTCCCCCCACCACCCCGTGTGTGTCCCCGGGGCTCACAGCCCCTCTCACTTACTATGTTCCTGGAGTTGGTTGCTAGCCCTTTCTGCAGAGCTGTGAAAAGAGTCCTGATCCTGCAAGCTGGGCTGAGAAGGTGGATTTGCAGCAACTGAACAGCGGGGGCCCACCCCAGAGCTGGCCCGACCCCTTGGAGCCCCGTGAGGACTGCCCGACCCAGCTGGCCGAGGGCTCCAATTGCAAGTGGGGGAAGTGTGCTGTGAGCCCTGGGGCCCAGCCAGGTACCTGGGCAGCTGGGCAGTGGAGGAGGAGCCAGAGCGGGCCCCGCGCAGCCCAGAGAATGAGATTAACCTCCAAGGGGCCGCCAGAAGGCCACAGTGGAGCCCTACCCAGGGACCTTGGGGACAGGCTCCTGGTCAAGTCTATTCGTGGTTACCAGGGGTGGATGGGAGGGTGGAGAAAAAGGGGGCTCATTGCTTAGGGAGCACTGAGTTTGTTAGGGTGATAGAAAACTTTAGAAATGGACAATGGTGATGATTGAACGACAAAAGGGACTCAATCAATGTCACTGAATTGCACATGCGAAGAATGTTGAAATGGCAAATGTTTTGTTACGTATATATTTACCACAACAAAAATTAAAAAAAAAAAAAGAATTTAAGGAATTAGATGTTTAGAGACATTTGGAAAAAAAAATGTTAGAATAAAGTTGCTGGTGGATAGCATAACTGGTTAGCACCCTACAGAGCAATAAGACCTTAACATTTGGAGTTATGTTTTCTACCAGACATAAATCAATTGCATCTCCACCATATACACGTACAAAAAGAAAACATAGTCAGCAAGTGAACATGTAATTTCACTATGTCTGGGCTTTTAAAAATCAATGATGCACAGCAAATCAAACAAAAGTACATTCTCCCATAATTAAATAATCCTTGGTGGCTTATTAACACTGCCCCTGTAGACACTGAAAGAAGGATGCTGTCTTTCCTTTGCTTTCTTTCCAAGATTGAGATTTTTTTTTTTTCCTAGCTCCGTGGGTGGGTTGTGAGTGTCTCCCCAAGACCTGAGGGAGTCTGGCTCTCAGGTGATGCCCCTAAAACGCAGACGTGCAAAGGAGCCCTGGTGACACAATCGTTAAGTGCTCAGCTGCTAACCAAAAGGTAGGTGGTTCGAACCCACCAGCCACTCTGAGGGAGAACAGACTTGACAATCTGCTCCTGTAAAGGTTATAACCTTGGAAACCCTATGGGGCAGTTCTACCCTGTCCTATAGGGTCTCTATGAGTCGGAATCTACTCAACGGCACACAACAATAATCTAACTCCCAGTCCTTGGATCCCTGCAAGAGTCAGACCTTAAAACAAAATAAAATAAAACACAGGCCTTCAGTGCTTAAACTCCTGCAGTGACACCCCCTTGTTCCCTAAAGAGAGAACCCAGATCCTGGGCAGGATGCACAGGCCCTCTGTGACCTCCTGTCACTTCTACTGTGCACGCGCACCCAGCACCCTGGCCTGTGCAGACCCCGGAACACACAGGCCTCTTCCATCCTTGACCTTGCTGGAGTGTCATCATTCCCTGAACCTGAGCCACCCTTCCCCCAAATATGCATCTGACAGCTCCTATGCTTACTTCATGACATGCCACAGGGGTACTTTCTCCAGAAATCTTCCTTTGACTCCCCCATTCTTGAGACAAGCGCCCCTCTCAATACAATATTTATAGTGGTAATTATGCTAATATACTAATTGTTGTTGTTGCTGCCATCAAGTCGGACCCAGCTCATGGCGACCCCACGCACAATGGAACGAAACGCGGGCCAGTCCTGTGTCATTTCCACCATCAGCCGCAGAGAGGACTGTTGTGATCCATAGGGTTTTCACTGGCTGATTTTCAGAAGTAGATCACCAGGACTTTCATCCAAGTCTGTCTTAGTCTGGAAGCTCTGCTGAAACCTGATCAGCATCATAGCAACACACAAGCCTCCACTGACAGATGGGTGGTGGCTGCATATAAAGTAAAATGGCTGGGAATTGAACCCAGGTCACCCACATGGAAGGAGAGCATTCTACCACTGAATCACCAATGTCCCCTACTACCAATTTCTGGGTTGTTGACATGTGCAGTCACTGTCCTAAACCCTTTATTTATCTTATTCCATTTAAACCTTTCAACAAAGGTTGAACAAAGATCATTTTATCCCACGGTCTATACAAGCAGTCTCCGGATTACAAAGGAGTTCCATTCCTAAGTCTGTCTTTAAGTCAAATTTGCACGTAAATTGGAACAGTTAGGTATGGTTCGTATCTAACGTCAGTTAGCAAAATGTTTGTCTTAGTATATAGTATATAGTGTACCTTTCTATGCATACAAAACATTAAAGAAATACTTCCAGTTCCACTAAAACTTCTTTAGCATAATAATACAGTAATAATAATTATATTTTGATGAGTATCACAAAGTAGTGCCCGTTTGTTATTACAAACCACTGTATACACCTTGAATTTTTAATATAATAGAGATTGGTTCATAACTATGGGTTGTATGTAAGTCAGACACTTGTAACCCAGGGACTACCGGTATAAAGAAAGCGAGGTTAATAAGGAGACCTGGTGGCACAGTGGTTAAGTGCTTGGCTGCTAACTGAAAGGTCGGCAGTTTGAGCCCACCAGCCACTCCTCGGGAGAAAGATGTGGCAGTCAGCTTCCATAAAGATTACAACCTTGGAGACAGTAACATCACTAGGGTTGGTGTCACCCCTCCCCCATGCTAATTACCAAAATACTGTAGCTAAAACACCAGAAAATTTGACAAAATCAGCAGTATAAAAACACCAGCAGCAATGAAAACGATAGCACGTGCTTGTAGCTCATGCAGATGAAACCACATGATGTGACGAAGCATTATTATAGTTGGGTAATAACGACAGCTCTGACTGGAGCTCATTAGAAGTTTCAGACAGTAAATTAGCGTAGAGTTTTAGCCTTATAGGTATACTAATACATGTAAGCTGGGCTTACCAAAAAAAAATGTTGTTGTTATAATTAGGTACAGGGAGATTTTTATAAAAAAATAATAAATTTCTGCTGAAACACTGCACAAAAATTTTATAGACAGTCATTTTGGTGTCACCTCCTCTGGCAGTGTCACCCAGTGTGGTCCAAACACCCTGCACCCCCCTAATGACACCGCTGCTTGGAAACTCCATAGGGCAGTTCTACTCTGACCTATAGGGTTGCCATAAGTCGAACTCAACTGGACGCAATGGGTTTAATTTACCGATTTGTGCTTTTAGGGATCATACTTTTGGTATTGTATTTAAGAAATCTTTGCCTAATCCAACAGCACAAAGATTTTCTCCTAGAAGTTTTATAGTTTTAGGTTTTACACTTAGCTCTCTGATTCACTTTAACTTTTGCATATGGTGTAAGGTATGGGCTGAAGATCCTTTCTTTTCTGCCTACAGATATTCGATTGTTACAGTACTATTTGTTGAATAGACTAGGTTATCCTTCTAATGAATTTCCTTTGCACTTTTGCCAAAAACCAGCTGTCCAAAAACATGTGGATATATTTCTGGACTCTCTATTCTATTCCATTGACCCATTTGTTTATTTTTATTTGATAACATGCTGTCTTAATTACCATAGTTTGTAATAAGTTTTGAAATCAGGTAGTGTTAGTTTGCCAAATTTAATCTTAAGAAAAACATTTTTTTTTAAAGCACTCAGTACTGAGTACATATTTGCACCATTCATTGTAATTATCATTACTCCTCCCAGCCATCCAAAAGGAGAGTCATGGAGGTGGGGTTTATGTTGCCAGGTAATGTCAATTGTTCTGTAGCCCTGCCGTTTCATCACTGTTGGAGACAGACTGGTTGACATACAGCTTAAAGGAAGACTCATGGCGACCCCATGCACAACAGAACAAAATGCTGCACCACCCCATGATTGGTTGTGGATTGAACCATTGTGATCCATAGGGTTTACACTGACTGATTTTTGGAAGTAGATCTCCAGGCCTTTCTTCCTAGTCTGACTTTGTCTGAAAGCTCTGCTGAAACCTCTTCAGCATCATAACATCACACAAACCTCCAGTGACAGATGGATGGTAGCTATGCATGAGGTGCACTGGCTGGGAATTGAACCTGGATCTCCCCCGCATGGAAGGAGAACCACTAATGCTTCTCCATGTACTGAGGCCTTCTTAAATTTCTTCCAGCAATGCTTTATAGTTTTCAGCATTCAAGTCTTCCACATCCCTGGTTAAATTTATTCCTTGGTATTTGTCTTAGTCATCTAGTGCTGCCATAACAGAAATACCACAAGTGGATAGTTTTAACAAAGAGAAGTTTATTTCCTCACAGCCAAAGTAAGCTAAAAGTCCAAATTCAGAGCATCAGCTCTAGGGGAAGCTTTTTTCACTCTGTCGGCCTTCTTCTCTTCAGTGTTCCCCTGGACTAGGAGCTTCTCTGCACAGGGACCCCGGTCCAAAGGACGCACTCTGCTCCCGGCACTGCTTTCTTCATGGTATGAGGTCCCCCTTAAGAAAATTTTTTGAAAAAGCTATTTTGGCTATTCTAGGTCTATCGTGTTCCATACGAATTTTAGAATCTGTTTGTAAATTTCTACAAAAAAAAAAAAAAAAAAAAGCCTGCTGGTCTATCATTTGGAATTGTGTTGGATTTATAGATCGATTTCAAGAGAACTGACATCTTAACAATACTGAGTCTACCAACCCATGAACATGGTATATCTCTCCATTTATTTAGGCTTTCAATTTCTCTCAGCAATGTTTTGTAGTTTTTATTGTATATGCCTTTCATATTTTGTCAGATTTATACCTCAGTAATTCATATTTTTTAATGCTACTGTAAATGGTATTTTAAATTTTAATTTTCCAATTGTTCATTGCTGGTATACAGAAATACAATTGAGGCTTTTACATTTTGGTGTTGTATCCTGCAACCTTGCTAAACTCACTTATTATCTCCATTAGCTTTTTTGTAGACTGCATTGGAATTTCTACATAATAATCATGTTGTCTGCCAATAAAGCCAATTTTACTTTTTTTTTCCAATCTGGATGCCTTTTGTTTCTTTATCTTGCCTGTCTAGAATCTCTCCAGTGCAGTATTGAATAGAATGATGAGAGCTGACATGCTTATCTTATTCCTAATCTTAGGGTGAAAACGTAGATGCCCTTTATCAAGCTGAGGAAGTCACTTTCTATTCCTGGTTTACTGAGAGTATTTTTCAAGAATGGATGTTGGCTTTGCAAAATGTTTTACTGCATCTATTGAGATAGAATTTTGATTGATTTTCAGATGTTAAACTAACCCCTCATTCCTGGGATAAACAATACTTAGTTATATTTTATGTTCTTTATATATTGTTAGATTTGATTTACTAAAATTTTTTTAGAAGTTTTGCATCTATATTCATGAGGGATGTTGGGCCTCTCTATGTCACCATTTCTGATGTAGATGTTATGACATGAATCATCATAAGAGTAGTTACTTTTGTAATTTTTATTGGCTACTTTAATTACAAAGTTGAAAAATGCATCTAGGACAGCATTTACTTTGCTTCCATAAAAAATTTTAAAGGGTTCAAAATCCAGGTGCATTCATGGGAGTGTGCTTCAGCAAGGGCCAGGGATGGCAAAGATTTACAGGGTTAGACAAGTTGGGGGAGAATAGTATAGAAAAAGAAGTGTAGGCTCTGGAGGAGGCCAAAATAGGAGATTTAAAGGCCTGACACTTAAGAAAATGACTAGGGGAGAAGTTTCTTCTGGGCATTGAGACAGGAAAGGAAACCAGACTGCAGGATGAGAAAGTACAGAACTGCCTGGAATTTTAGCCTGAGTTCAAAGACTGCTGCCGTTGTTGTTATTAGTTGCTGTTATGGATTGAATTGTGTTCCCCCCAAAATATGTGTTGTAGACCCTAACCCGTATGTTGTTGTTGTTCAGTGCCATCGAGTCAGTTCTGACTCATAGAGACCCTATGTACAACAGAATGAAATACTGCTGGGTCCTGTGCCATCCTCACAATTCTTGCTATGTTTGAGCCCACTATTGCAGCCACCTGGTCAATCCATCTTGTTGAGGGTCTTCCTCTTTTTTGCCAACCCTCTAGTTTACCAAGCACGATGTCCTTCTCCAAGGACTGGTCTCTCCTAATAACATGTCCAAAGTATATAAGATGAAGTCTCACCATCTTCGTTTCCAAGGAGCATTCTGGCTGTACTTCTTCCAGGACAGACTTGTTCATTCTTCTGGCAGTCCATGGTATATTCAATATTCTTTGACACAACCCCTATACCTCTGGTTATAATCCCATTTGGGAATGGGTTTTCTTTGTTATGTTAATGAGGCAGGATTAGTGCCCAGTGTGTCTTCAGTCAATCTCTTTTGCTATATAAAAGGAGCAGATTAAGCAAGAAAGCTAGGAAGCAGAGATGAGGGAAGATGGATGCCACACCACAAGAAAATCACCAAGGAACCAAGGAACAAGGACCTTCCCCCAGAGCAGACACAGATATAAAGCCTTCCCCTAAACTGTGAGAAAATAAATTTCTGTTTGTTAAAGCCACCCACTTGTGATATTTCTGTTATAGCAGCACCAAATAACTAAGACAGTTGCTGTCGATTCGATTCTGACTCATGGTGACCCCATGTGTGCAGAGTAGAACTGCTCCATAGGGTTTTCAAGGCTGCAACCTTCTGGAAGCAGATCATCAGGTCTGTCTTCCAAGGTGCCTCTGGGTGGGTTCGAACCACCAACCTTTCAGCTAGTAGTTGAGTGCTTAACCATTTGCACCACCCAGGGACTAAACCCATTGCCGTTGAGTTGATTCCAACTCATAGCGACCCTATAGTACAGAGCAGAACTGCCCCATGGGGTTTCCAAGGAGTGGCTGGGGGATTTGAACTGCCGACTTTTTGGTTAGCAGCCATAGCTCTCAACCACTGTGCCATCAGGGCTCCACGGACAAGTGTCAAGGACAACTTCCAAGGACAAGTGCCTTGGAAACTGCTGGAGGTAGAGGGCCTAAGGCTCACATCTCCTCCTCTCCAGGATTCCAGCTGATAAAGAACACACACAATGTGTGTGTGTGGTGGGGGTGGGGGGTGTCAAACGGACACCAGAGAGTCATCCTTATTAATGGGCCAGATAGTACCCAGTTCCAGTTGCTATTGAGTCAACTCCGACTCACGGCAACCTCATGTGTGTCAGAGTAGAACGTGCTCCAAAGGGTTTTCAATGGCTAACTTTTTTGGAAGTAGATTGCTACGTCTTCTTCCAAGGCCCCTTTAGGTGGACTCGAACAGCCAACGTTTTTGGTTAGCAGTCAAGCACATTAACCATTTGCACAACCCAGGGATTCCAGCTAGTATTCTAACTAGGTTAGATCTTGTGCCTTGGAACAGATGCCTGGTGTGTCTCCTCTTACCTTGTCAGCTTCAAGGAAGATCACAGGCTTGCCTCACTTCCCCAGTTACTTCTTATAACCTGACCCCTGCCCTGACCCAGGTGTGCTCACACAGGAGAGCAGGAAGCTGAGGAGAGTCCACGGGGCAGACAGTCAAGATAGATGTTGTGATGGTTAATTTTATGTGTCAATCTGGCTAGACTATGGCTCTCAGTGGTTTGGCCAAACACTAGTCTAGTTGCTGTCATGGAGTAGTTATATGTGATTAAATCAGTTGGCCTTGGGTAGCAAAGATTAAGTTCCATAATGTAATGTAATGACCTCATATGTAATGTATTATTTTACACAAATAATGCGTGCTTTCTACATGTTAGCCAACCATGCCCTCCCCCCACAAGATATTTCCATAAGCGATGCAATGTCAATTTTTTTTTTTAACATATTGCTATAAAAATTAGCGTAGCGTGTTTACAAAAATACCTTGATGGGGGAGGGCACACACAGTTGGCAAACAAACGTAGAAGGCATGTGTTATTTACCTAAAAATACGGTAATCATCTTCTATAATGCAATCTAATGTAATGTAATCAATCAGTTGACATCACACGGTATAGGGTGAATCCTAAACCTAGTCACTTCTGAGTTACATGAAGACCAGAATAGACAGGGAGACATACCCACAAGGGAAAACAGATGACGTGAGGAAAACAGCTGATGAGCAAAGGAACGCCAAGGGTCACTGGCAGACACCAGAAACTGTGAGAGAGGCTTACAGAAGGAACTGACATGGCTGAGACCTTGATGTGGACTTTTAGCCTCCAGAACTGTGAGAAAATACATTTCTGTTCTTTAAGGCCACCCACTTGTGGTATTTGTGTTATAGCAGCACTAGGTAACTGAGACAGATGTGGTGGAATTTTATATATATATAAACTCCATGTAGGGTTTTTTTTTTAAATTGTGATTTAGGTGAAAGCTTACATAGCAAATTAGTTTCTCATTAAACAGTTAATAATAAAATGCTTTGTGACATTGGTTGCCAACCCCATGATGTGTCAGCACTCTCCGCTTCTTGATCCCGGGTTCCCTGTTTGCATTCGTCCAGTTTTCCTGTCCCTGCTTCTCGTCTTTGCTTTTGTGCTGGTATGCCCATTAGTCTCGTATACGTGATTGAACTACGAAACATCTTCCTTAGGTGTGTTATTTTGGCCCTATAGACCTGCCTAATCTTTGGCTGAGGGGTGTGGTGGAATATTTCTGCTTCTGAGGCACAACACCTGGAGATGTGGTTCAGCCCTGTGCTAACTCTGCCTCAGCCACTCTCTACCCATGTGAAGGAGCAAGAGGGTGGAGAGCAGGTCTGGAGGTTTTCCCCTCAATACTCCTCTTCCAGGACACAGACCAGAGGATGCCTCTTCTTTGGAAACACACTGAAAAAGGAGGGAAAAAAAATTCCCCCTTTCCCCAAAAGAATCATCATAGTTTTTCTAAATTCGAAACACACCTGCTGAGTACCTCTGGTCCCAGTTCTCCAGGGCTCCTATTTCTGACACAATCTTGTCTGTAAACACTCTTGGCAGAAGTAAGAAAGCTGAGTTTGGAGCGTTTCATTTTTCACTCACACTTTCTCCCAGCATATGTCTGGTGTCCTGTGAAGTGTGAGGGATCAGCGCAGGCCAGTCTAATCTCCAGGAAGAGCCTCTCTCTATTAAAGTGGCTCAATCCTCCCAAGCTGGCTCATCTGCCAGAACTGCAGGACTAAGCATTGCTCACGGCTCTTAGCCTCAA
The DNA here is from genome assembly GCF_000243295.1 of Trichechus manatus latirostris. Taxonomy (NCBI): domain Eukaryota; kingdom Metazoa; phylum Chordata; class Mammalia; order Sirenia; family Trichechidae; genus Trichechus; species Trichechus manatus. The sequence continues at coordinate 8,381,151 of NW_004444013.1, forward strand.
GGGAGGCTCTTGAAAGAGTCTTTATTTGATGTCACTGAAAACTGGAAGGAATAAAACCAGGGGGAGGTGGGAGGTGTGACATTGTTTGCTTCAGGAGTCAAGCCTTTGTGCAAGGAAAGGCAGGATGGAGCCAGGTGACCTGCCCAGGGGGTTGGAGCCATGCTACCTGCAGCCCACAGCTGGACAGAAACAGTCTGGGTGCACCCCTGCACCCACCGTTCCTAGGTGCCCCACACGGAGTCCTCCTCAGCACTCATCCATTACAGGAGCTGCTGGGATGCGTAGCCCAATCACTGTCCTTGTTGTATACCTGTGTGTTCAAGGCTGACACCTGGCTGGGCCCTCATGTGTGGCCAGGCCTCCTGGCTTCCAGCCAGGGCTCTCTGGACAGCCCAGTGGAGATCATCCCAGATAAAAGAGTTCTCTCTTTTGGGTCTTTGCTTTTTAAGGCCAAGGAATTGCAAGTAAAGCTTCAAGAGATTAGGAACTGTTATGGATTGAACTGTGTCCCCCAAAAATTTGTTCTGTAAATCCCAATCCCCGTCCCTGTGGTTGTAATCGCATTTGGGAATGGGTTTTCTTTGTTACGTTAACAAGGCAGTATTAATGTTCAGTATGGTTCTGAATTACAAAAAGACCAGAATCTCTTTTTAAAACGCAGAACCATAGTCAATCTCTTTTGAGATACAAAAGAGCAGGTTAAGCAAGCAAAGCAAGCAAGCACAGACCGAGGGGAAGCTACATGGCCACATGATCACCAAGGAACTGAGGAACAGAAGCTGAAAAGAGACAAGGACCTTCCCCTAGAAAGGATAGTGAGAGAGAGAGCGTTCCCCTACAGCTGGTGCCCTGAATTAGGACTTCCAGCCTCTGAAACTATGAGAAAATATATTTCTGTTTGTTAAAGCCACCCAATTGTGGTATTTCTGTTATAGCAGCACTAGAAAACTAAGACAGGGACTGAAGAAATATTGGAAAGGAGACTGCCTTCTCCCTACCAAATAGAGAAAGATCTTCTATACTGGTAGAGTGCCATTGAGTCTTCCAGAAATGGTTTTGTCTAGACTGTGGATTACTGCACAAAAGAGCTAGCACCCAAGAACCCCCGAAGCTTAGCAGGTCAAAAACCAAAACCAAAAAACAAACCCATTGCCGTTGAGTCAGTTCTGACTCATGATGACCCCATGTGTTTACAGAGTAGAACTGCTCCATAGGGTTTTCTTGGCTGTAATCTTTATAGAAGCAGATCTGCAGGACTTTCTTCTGTAGCATTGCTGAGTGGGTTTGAACCACCAACCTTTAGGTTAGTAGTTGAGTGAAGACCCGTAGAAAACACAGTTGTTCATATAGCATGACCACAATTATGCAAGGACAAAACAAAACACTGCATAGATGATAAGACTGATGGAAAATACTATAAACCGTTAGGTGGGAAGGTTCTATTGTGCAAGGGATCTGGAATTAGTCAGACTTGATCTTTAATCTCGGCTCTGCCACTTACCAGCTGTGCTACTTGAGCAGTTTATCTAGCCTCTCTGAACCTCAGTTTCCTTTTCTACAGTAAGAACTAATAGTACATACCTCAGAGAGCTGTTGTGATAATTACATTACATCATGTATGTTCCGCACACAGCAGAGCATCTGTTGCTTTAAAAAAATGCTCAAAAATGGGAAACACTTGACTATTGTGACTGCTAAGTGGTGAGACTATGGGTAAATGTTTCCTTCTATTTTTCTGTATCTTCTACGTTTTGTACAATGAACTTATACTACATACGCTGAATCACCACCCAGCAGCCTGCCAAGAGCTCTTTCCATCTAGGCTCATTCAGCGAGGCCCCTCAGGTGGGTCTTCAGGCCTTCTGTGTGCAAGCAATGCCTGCTTCTCCAGACAAGCAAGCCCTCCAGTCTTGCAGAGAGAACCTGCTTGGAGAATCTCCCTGTTCTCTACACAGTTGGTTGCAGTGGGGAGGGAGTAGGGTAGTGAAGAGCCAGAGGGGTGAGAGAGGAAGGCCGCTATAGCCATTGTCATATCTCTAAGTGACAGTGTTGTCTTCAGGATAGTTCTTGAAATATTCTTTTTGAAGAGGAATGGTGCTGCAATCATCATCAAAAAGAACATTTCAAGATCTATCCTGAAGTACAATGCTCTCAGTGATAGGATAATATCCATAAGTCTACAAGGAAGATCAGCTAATATGACTATTGTTCAAATTTATGCACCAACCTCTATTGCCAAAGATGAGGAAACTGAAGGTTTTTACCAACTTCTGCAGTCTGAAATTGATCAAACATGCAATCAAGATGCATTGATAATTACTGGTGATTGGAATGCAAAAATTGGAAACAAGGAAGAAGGATCAATAGTTGGAAAATATGGCCTTGGTGATAGAAATGACGCTGCGGATCACATGACAGAATTTTGTAAGACCAATGACATCTTCATTGCAAATACCTTTTTTCACAAACAAAAACAGCAACTATACACATGGACCTCACCAGATGGAATACACAGGAAAAAAACTGACTATATCTGTGGAAAGAGACAATGGAAAAACTCAATATCATCAGTCAGAACAAGGCCGGGGGCAGACTGTGGAACAGACCATCAATTGTTCATATGTAAGTTCAAGTTGAAGCTGAAGAAAATTAGAACAAGTCCACGAGAGTCAACGTATAATCTTGAGTATATTCCACCTGAATTTAGAGACCATCTCAAGAATACATTTGACTCATTAAATACTAATGACCAAAGATTAGATGAGTTGTGGAATGACATAAAGGACATCGTACATGAAGAAAGCAAAAAGTGATTAAAAAGGCAAGAAACAAAGAAAAGACCAAAATGGATGTCAGTAGAGACTCTTAAACTAGCTCTTGAATGTAGAGTAGCTAAAGCAAAAGGAAGAAAATGATGAAGTAAGCAACAGATAAGTGGCAACTATGGAGAAGGGTAAGACAGTACACAATACTGGGGAAGCCAGCACAACTTGATCAAGGCAAGGTCATAGAAGCTCTATAGACCTATCCAAATCACTGGGCTGAGGTACCAAATTACTGGGCTGAGGGATGGGGACCATGGTCTTGGGGAACATCTAGCTCAATTGGCATAACATAGTTTATAAAGAAAGTGTTCTACATCCTACTTTGGTGACTAGTGTCTGGGGTCTTAAAAGCTTGCCAGCAGCCATCTAAGATACTCCACTGGTCTCACCACATTGGAGCAAGAGAGAATGAAGAAAAACAAACACACAAAGGTAAGATTAGTCCAAAGACTAATGGATCACAACTATCACAACCTCCACCAGACTGAGTCCAGCACTACTAGATGGTGCCCGGCTACCACCACCGACTTCTCTGACTGGCATCACAATAGAGGGTCCTGGAAAGAGCTGGAGAAAAATGTAGAACAAAATTCTAACTCACGCACACAAAAGAGGCCAGACTTACTGGTCTGACAGAGACTGGAGACACCTGGAGAGTATGGCCCCTGGATACCCTCTTAACTCAGTACTGAAGTCACTCCTGAGGTTCATCCTTCAGCCATAAAACAAAATGAGACTAAACGGTCATGCCAACCCAGGGACAAGAACAAGAAGGCAGGAGGGGACAGGAAAGCTGGTAATGGGGAACCCAAGGTTGAGAAGGGGAGAGTGTTGACATGTCGTGGGAGTGGCAACCAATGTCACAAAACAATACATGTATTAACTATTCAGTGAGAAACTAATTTGCTCCATAAACCCTTAACTAAAACACAATTTAAAAAAAGAAAGAAAATTTTTTTAAAAAATGAAGTAAAAGCTGAACAGAAGATTTCAAAGGGCAGCTCAAGAAGATAAAGTATTATAATGAAGTGTGCAAAGACCTAGAGTTAGAAAACCAAAAGGGAAGAACACACTTTGCATTTCTCAAGCTGAAAGAACTGAAGAGAAAATTTAAGACTTGAATTGTAATATTGAAGGATTCTGCGGGGAAAGTATTAAACGACACAGGAAGCATCAAAAGAAGATGGAAGGAATACACAGAGTCACTGTACCAAAAAGAACTGGTTGACGTACAGTCATTTCAGGAGGTAGCATATGATCAAGAACTGACGGTACTGAAAGAAGTCCAAGCTGCACTGAAGGTATTGGTGAAAAACAAGGTTCCAGAAATTTACAGAGTACAAACTGAGGTGTTTCAACAAACAGATGCGGTGCTAGAAGCACTCACTCGTGTATGCGAAGAAATTTGGAAGACAGCTACCTGGCCAACTGACTGGAAGAGATCCATATTTAAGCCCATTCCAAAAAAAGGTGATTCAACAGAATGCGGAAATTATCTAACAATACCATTAGTAGCACATACAAGTAAAATTTTGCTGAAGATCATTCAAAAGCGGTTGAAGCAGTACATTGACAGGGAATTGCCCAAAATTCAAGCTGGATTCAGAAGAGGACATGGAACGAGGGATGTCATTGTTGATGTCAGATGGATCTTGCCTGAAAGCAGACAATACAAGAGAGATATTTACCTGTGTTTTATTGACTATGCAAAGGCATTCGAAAGTGTGGATCATGACAAATTATGGATAATATTGCCAAGAATGGGAATTCCAGAACACTTAATTGTGCTCATGTGGAACCTGTACATAGACTAAGAGGTAGCTGTTTGAACAGAACAAGGGGATACCGCATGGTTTAAAATAAGGCAAGGTGTGAGTCAGGGTTGTATCCTTTCACTATATTTTATTCAATCTGTATGCTGAGCAAATAATCCGAGAAGCTGGACTATAAGAAAAGGAATGTGGCATCAGGATTAGAGGAAGACTCATTAACAACCTGCAATATGCAGATGACACAATCTTGCTTGCTGAAAGTGAAGAGGACTTGAAGCACTTACTGATGAAGATCAGACTATGGATTACACCTCAGCATAAAGAAAACAAAAATCCTCACAACAACCAATAAGCAACATCATGATAAATGGAGAAAAGATTGAAGTTGTCAAAGATTTCATTTTACTTGGATCCACAATCAACACCCATGGAAGCAGCAGTC
>NW_004444013.1:8386401-8395046 GCF_000243295.1 Trichechus manatus latirostris
AATATTGAATATACCATGGACTGCCAGAAGAACGAACAAATCTGTCTTGGAAGAAGTACAGCCAGAATGCTCCTTAGAAGCAAGGATGGCAAGACTTTGTCTCACATACTTTGGACATGTTATCAGGAGGGACCAGTCTCTAGAGAAGGACATCATGCTTGGTAAAGTAGAGGGTCAGCAAAAAAGAGGAGGAACTTCAATGAGATGGACCGACACAGCAGCTGCAACAATGGGCTCAAGCTTAACAGCAATTGTGAGGATGGCACAGGGCCAGGCAGTGTTTCATTCTGTCGTACATAGATCACTATGGGTTGAACAAACTCGACAGCACCTAACAACAACAACAAGTGACCAACATCCCTAAAGGAACATCAAAGGAGCCCTGGTGGCACAGTGGTTAAGCACTCAGCAGCTAACGAAAAGGTTGGCAGTTTGAACCCACCAGCTGCTCCGAGGGAGAAAGATGTGCTGTCTCCTTCCATAAGGATTACAGCCTTGGAAACCCTATGGGCAGTTCTTCTCTCCTATAGGGTTGCTATGAGTCAGAATCAACTCAACAGCAATGGATTTTGGCCATGGGAAAAGCTTTAAGTTATACTCACTTCCCACCAATGTCACCCAATGGGTACAATTTTCCTCTTAACTAAATTGTTTGACCCAAGCCCTGGTCTTTAACTGCCTCACATGCACGTGAAAGTTGGATACTGAAAAAAAGAAGACGGAAGAATTGATATGTCCAAACTGTGGTGTTGGTAAAGAATACTGAATATTCTGTGGATTGTCAAAAGAACAAATAAATCAGTCTTAAAAGAAATACAACCAGAATGCTCCTTAGAAGAGAGGATAGCGAGACTTCAATTCACCTTCTTTGGACATGTCCTCAGGAAAGACCAATTGCTAGAAAAGAACATCATTGTTGGTAAACTAGAGGACCAATGAAAATGAGGGGAATACTCAATGAGATGGATTGACACAACAATGGGCTCAAACATACCAAGGATTATGAAGAAGGCACAGGACCAGGCAACATTTAGTTCTTTTATACGTAAGGTTGCCATGAGTTGGAGCGACTCTACGGCAACTAACAACTAACAAGATATACAGGGCAAACCACTGAGGCCAAACAAGAGGCTCACAGTCTCAAAGGCAGAGCCTAAGAGTGACTGTCTTCTTCCCTGGTGACCCATCGTGATCCTAACCTCGCCTCTCCGGCTGGCACAAAGGATCAGTCACCAAAATAACCACAGCTTTTTAAAAAATATAACAGCAGAGACAGAAGACAGGAAAGACAAGTAGGAATTTGCCACCTTTTCTGCTGGCCTTCAGTGGTTATACCCTTTGTTCCCAAGAGTGTAAAGCAAGAGCTCATGGAATTTAGGACTGAGAATGACCTCGAAGGACTAAGCCTTTGTTACCCAGGTGGGGTTCAATTTACTGAAGTACCCAAGGTCAGAGAGAACACATGGAATCATCTTGGTCAATTTAACTAGCAGAGACAAGTCTAGTAGCCAAGCCTCCTAACTTCCAGCCAGTGTTGTTTCCTCAAACAATGGATTTTGCTTTGTCCCATATTGCTGGACTTATTGGTTCCAGAGATCACTACCCTCTAGGAGGTGTTTACTACAGGGGCTGTCTTGCAAATTGGAAGAAGGCAGACACAAGTTGAGTGAGAATTGGAAGCAAAACCTTGTCACCTGGTGTTGTCCTGGGGCTAATGTTCCTCACAGCCACAGACTCTTAGAGACCCCTATCTACTGTCAGCAGGCCTGGAGGTCCTCCCTGCTGACCTACTGCGGGCCTCAATAGTGGGACTGGCTATTCAGATCAGAGCATGGACTCCCATCTTGACTTGGTCAGTATCTGCGAATGCAGACAACAGATGAGTCCCTCACAGCACTATGGCAACAATCAGAAAATAGGCTGGTGACAGAGCTCCAAATCGCCATGGTTCTACAATGGGTCCTTGCTGGCACGCATCGTCCAGGACTATGAGCAGTGATGTGTTTGGTCGTTGGACAGTTATAAGCTCCATTAGTGATGACTGGCAGATTGTCAGAGATGGAACCAAAATGATAACATAATAGATGTAAAAATTTAGCTGGGCATGATGCTTTTTTTAAAGCATTATTGAGATGTAATTCATACGCTATATAATTTATACATTTAAAGTGTACAATTCAACATTTCGTATATTAACAGAGTTTGTCAACCACCACCATAATCAACTGTAGAACATTTTCATTACCCCAAAAAAGAAACCACACACCCTTAAGTATCACCCCCAATTCCGCCATCCCCCCAGCCCTAGACAACAACTGATTTTCTTTCTGACTCTGTAGATTTGCCTATTCTGGACACTTTACATAAATGGAATCATATGATCTGTGGTCCTTTGTGACTGGCTTCTTTCACTTAGCATAATGTTTTTAAGGTTCATCCATATTGTAGACTAATTACTCTTTTCATAATTTTGCAGCATCTTTTCTAGATCATGCAGTGCCTCTGGACTATCATCAAACATTTTGGTTAATATTGGGAACCAGAGGGAAAATACTATTTACCCAAGCTTTTACTTTGCTAATTGTAGCTGGCCATTTTTGTTATTGAAAAAAGGTATTTTCAATGAATAGGTCAGTGGTCTTCAAAATTCTATCATGTGATCTCAGGCATTGTTTCTATCACCAAGGCCATATTTTCCAACTATTGATACTTCTTTGTTTCCAACTTTCCCATTCCAATCACTGGTAATTATCAATCATCTTGACTGCATGTCTGATCAATTTCAGACTGCAGAAGTTGGCAAAAATCTTCAATTTCTTTATCTTTGGCATTAGCGGTTGGTGTGTAAATTGGAATAATAGTCATGTTAACTGGTCTTCCTTGTAGGTGTATGGATATTATCCTGTCACTGACAGCGTTGTACTTCAGGATAGATCGTGAAATATTCTTTTTGACAATGAATGTGACGCCATTTCTCTTCAATTTGTCATTCCCAGCATAGTAGACCATACGATTGTCCCATTCAAAATGGCCAGTACCAGTACATTTCAGCTCATTAACGCCTAGGATATCGATCTTCAAGCATTCCATTTCATTTTTGACAACTTCCAATATTCTTTGTTTTGTACTTCGTACATTTCATGTTCCAGCTACTAATGGATATTTTCAACTGTTTCTTCTCATTTTGAGTTGTGCCACGTCAGCAAATGTAGGTCTTGAAAGCTTGACTCCATCCACATCATTAAAGTCAACTCTACTTTGAGAAGGCAGCTCTTCCCCAGTCTTTTTTTTTTTTAATTTTTTTATTGTACTTTAGATGAAGCTTTACAGAACAAATCGTTTCTCATTAAACAGTTAGTACACATATTGTTTTATGACATTAGTTAACAATTCCACAACATGTCAACACTCTCCCTTCTTGACCTTGGGTTCTCTATTACCAGCTTTCCTGTCCCTTCCAGCCTTCTAGTCCTTGTCCCTGGGCTACTGTTCCCCATTAGTCTCGTTTTGTTTCATGGGCCTGTCTAATTTTTGGTTGAAGGGTGAACCTCGGGAGTGACTTCATTACTGAGCTAAAAGGGTGTCCGAGGGCCATACTCACAGGGTTTCTCCAGTCTCTGTCAGGCCAGTAAGTCTGGTCTTTTTTTGTGAGTTAGAATTTCGTTCTACATTTTTCTACAGCTCTGTCTGGGACCCTCTGTTGTGATCTCTGTCAGAGCAGTCAGTGGTGGTAGCCAGGCGCCATCTATTTGTACTGGACTCAGTCTGGTGGAGGCCGTGGTAGTTGTGGTCCATTAGTCCTTTGGACTAATCTTTCCCTTGTATCTTGTTTTTTTCATTCTCCCTTGCTCCTGAAGGCTTCCCCAGTCTTTTTGAGTGCCTTCTAACCTGAGGGGCTCATCTTCCAGCACTATATCAGACAACGTTCTGCTGCTATTCATAAGGTTTTCACTGCCCACTTTTTCTAGAAGTAGATCTCCAGGTCCCTCTTCCTGGTCTGTCTTAGTCTGGAAGCTCCACTGAAACATGTCCACCATAGGTGACCCTGCTGGTATATGAAGCACTGGTGGCATTGCTTCCAGCATCACAGCAACATACAAGCCACCAAAGTACAACACACTGACAGATAAGCTACTTTACTTATAGACCTCACCTGATGGAATACACAAGAATCAAATTGACTACATCCGTGGAAAGAGACAATGGAAAAGCTCAATATCATCAGCCAGAACAAGGTCAGGGGCCAACTGTGAAACAGATCATCAATTGTGCATATGCAAATTCAAGTGGAAGCTGAAGAAAATTAAAAGAAGCCCAAGAAAGCCAAAGTACAACCTTGAGTATATCCCACCTGAATTTAGAGACCATCTCAAGAATAGATTTAACGCATTAAACACTAATGACCAAAGACCAGACAAGTTGTGGAGTGACATCAAGGACATCATCCATGAAGAAAGCAAAAAGTGTTTAAAAGACAAGAAAGGAACAAAAGACCAAAACGGATGTCAGAAGAGACTCTCAAACTTGCTTTTGAATGTAGAGTAGCTAAAGTGAATTGAAGAAATGATGAAGTAAACGATCTGAACTGAAGATTTCAAAGGGTGGTTCAAGAAGACAAAGTAAAGTATTATAATGAAGTGTACAAAGACTTAGAGATAAGAAGCCTTAAGGGAAGAACACACACAGCATTTCTCAAGCTGAAAGAAGTGAAGAAACAGTTCAGGCTGCTAGTTGCAATACTGAAGGGTTCAAAAAATAGAACGATGCAGGAAGCATTAAAAGAAGCAGTCAGGAATACACAGAGTTACTGTACCAAAAAAAAAATTGATCAACATTCAACCATTTCAGGAGGTAGCATATGATCAAGAACCCACAGTACTGCAGGTAGACGTCCAAGCTGCACTGAAGGCATTGGCAAAAAACAATGTTCCAGGAATTGACGGAATATCAATTGAGATATTTCAACAAATGCATGCAGCACTAGAGGGGCTCACTCATCTATGCCAAAAAATTTAGAAGACAGCTACTTGGCCAACTGACTGGAAGAGATCCATATTTGTGCCCAAAGAAAGATGATCTAATAGAATGTGGCAGTTGGGAGGCAGGGCCAAGACGGCAGAGTAGTCAGACACTTCTGGTGGTCCCTCTCACAACAAAGACCACAAGAAACAAGTGAATAGATCATATATTAGTCTAGGAGCCCTGAACATCAAAGACAAAGTTGAGGAATCGGACTGAGTGGTAGGGGGAGGGAAAGATGGTTCAGAAGCAGCAAGGAGTTGTCAGACCTGACCCAGTGGGAGCCAGTGCCCTGTGGGCTGGATCAGCTGGCGTGTACAGTGAGGCAGGCAGTGGCATTCAGGACGCATTTTCCACATTGGGACAGACCAAGCGGCAGAAGGTCTGCTCAGGCCTACAGAGCCAGTGACAAACAGCACTCAATTGGCAAAAAATAAGTACATGTGTTTAACCTACTGCACAGACCAAAAAACACCCTGTTTGGGAAGAACATCTCTCCCATTTACCTGCTCCCTCCCTGCTCTGCACCAGGTCCTGGGCCAGCTTCAATGAATGCTGCTTCCCCTGGGCTGGAAGCAGGACCCATCATGTACACTGAGCCATTCTCCTGGCCTTGGAGAGGGAACAAATTAACAAACAGGGGAAAAAATAATCTGCCAGCTCCCCTAAGCTGGGAACTCAGGGCAGGCATATCTCCTTTGTGTAGGCACAGGCATAAGGGGTCCACAGACTCTGAATGCCTTTCACCCCTGCATAGAGCTGTGTGGACCAATTTCAACAGCATAGGCGCTCATTAGCACAGTACAACAGGGTATATACCTGAAGCCTGACTTCACTGTATCAGCTATCTGGTGGCATGGCAGGTTTGTGACATTTGATACCACTCTGCCCATTAAGCAGGGTCCTCAGCTACCTACATCAGGGACCTGAGGACTGGTGGCCCCACCCATGCCACCCAGCCACCTGCAACAGGGGTCCAAGAATAAGTGGTGCCTCCCAGTCTTTACAGCCAACAGCATTGGGTGCCCATAGTCCAGCTGCAAAACTTACCCACCTATGCACTCTAGGGAACAGTGAAATGCTTTCATCCCAGACACTCAGGGGCAGCTGTCAGCCCCCTGCTTTGCTCAGCACATCACCCACTACTGCAGCCATATACCTGTGCCTACTGCAATCACCCCTGCCCATCTTGGACTGTAGGTGAGAGCCTGCATCACACACTTGGTGACCGACTAACTGGACACTTGAGCTGAATCCATACAAGGCAAGTAAACAGACTCCTGGGCTCACATAGCTAGTAACAGATCTAATCACCTGGTAACAAGACATTAGAGCCTCAAACGTGCTCATAGTCAAACTAGCTCACACAAGCAGCCTATTTGGGCATATCAAAACAAAACAAAACAAGAAGTTAGGACATAGTAAGCAAACATAAAACAATTAATAATTTATAGATGGCTCGGAGACAACAGTCAATATCAAATCACATAACGAGGCAGACCATGATGGCTTCAGCAAGCTCCCAAAACAAAGAATCAAGAAACTTTCTGGAGGAAGATAACTTCTTGGAATTACCAGAGATAGAATACAAGATTAATATACAGAACTCTTCAAGCGATCAAGAAGGAGATCAGGCAAAATGTAGACCTAGCAATAGAGGAACTTAAGAAAATTACAGAAGAGCACAATGACAAATTTAACAGGCTGCAAGAATCAATAGAGATACAGCAAACAAAATCCAGAAGACTAACAGTAAAATTTCAGAATTAGAGAACTCAATATAGGAGCAGAATTGAGACAATGGAAGTCAGAATTAGTGAGACTAAAGATAAAGCACTTGACACCAACTTATTTGAGGAAAAATCAGATAAAAGGATTTAAAAAAAAATGAAGAAACCCTAAGAATTATGTGGGACTCTGTCAAGAGGAATAACCTACGAGTGATTGGAGTTCCAGAACAGGGGAGGTTAACAGAAAATACAGAGAGAATTGTTGAAGATTTGTTGGCAGAAAATTTCCCTGATACCATGAAAGATAAGAAGATATCTATCCAAGGTGCTCATCGAACCCCACATAAGGTAGATCCCAAAAGAAAGTCACCAAGACATATTATAATCAAACTTGCAAAAACCAAAGATAAAGAGAGAGTCTTAAGAGCAGCTACGGATAAACAAAAAGTCATCTACAAAGTAGAGTCAATAAGACTAAGCTCGGACTACTCAGCAGAAACCATGCAGGCAAGAAGGCAATGGGATGACATATATAAAGCCTTGAAGGAAAAAAACTGCCAGTCAATAATTATACATCCAGCAAAACTGTCTCTCAAATATGAAGGTGAAAGTAGGGCATTTCCAAATAAATGGAAGTTTAGGGATTCTGTAAAAACCAAAAACAAATTACAAGAAATACTAAAGGGAGTCCTCTGGTTAGAAAATCAGTAAAATAAGGTAACAACCCAAGACTAGAACACAGAACAGAGCAACCAGATATCAACTCAGATAGGGAATCACAAAAATAAATCAAAGCTAAAATGCTGAAAATAGGCAAACAGAGAGGTCAATAAGTAAAACATGACAATATTAAAACAAAAAGAGGGACTAATAAATGTAGTCAAATATCTTTCATATGGAGAGGAAGTCAAGGCAATATGAAGAAATAAAAGAGTGGCTTAAACTTAGAAAAATAGGGGTAAATATTAAGGTAATCACAAACGAAACTAACAATCCTACACATTAAAATAAAAACAAGAAAAATATACAGACTCAGCAAATACAAAATCACCAACAGTGAAAAAGATGAAAAGAAAATACATAAAGAAAAATGACTCAGCACAGAAAATTAAATAGAACAAAGAAACTGTCAATAACACACAGAAAAAGACATCAAAATGACAGCACGAAACTAATACCTATCAATAATTATGCTGAATGTAAATAGACTAATTGCACCAATAAATAGACAGAGAGTGGCAGAATGGATTAAAAAAACACTATCCGTCTATATGCTGCCTACAAGAGACACATTTTAGACTTAAAACACAAACAAACTAAAACTTAAAGGATGGAAGAAAATATATCAAGTAAACAACATTCAAAAAAGAGCAGGAGTGGCAATATTAATCTCTAACAAAATAGACATTAAAGTAAAATCCACCACAAAGGAAATGGAACGACACTATATAATGATCAGGACATAACTATAATAAATATTCATGCACCCAACAAAAGGGCTCCAAAATACATAAAACAAACTCTAACAGCATTGAAAAGGGAGACAGACAGCTCCATAATAATAGTAGGAGACTTCAACACACCACTTTCAGTGAAGGACAGAACATCCAGAAAGAAGCTCAGTAAAGACATGGAAGATCTAAATGCTACAATCAACTAACTTGATCTCATGAACATATACTGAACACCCCACTCAACAGCAGCCAACTATACTTAACACTTTCTTTTCCAACTCACATGGAACATTCTCCAGAATAGACCACGTATTAGGCCATAAAGCAAGCCTTAACAAAATCCAAAGCACTGAAATATTACAAAGCATCTTTTCTGACCATAAAGCCATAAAAGTAGAAATCAATAACAGAAAAAGCAATGAAAAAAAAAAACCAAACACAT
>NW_004444013.1:8396563-8397761 GCF_000243295.1 Trichechus manatus latirostris
GGGGTTGTTAACCAATATCATAAAACAATATGTGTACTACTGTTTCATGAGAAACTATTTGTTCTGTAAGCCTTCACCTGAAGTACAATAAAAAATAAAAATAAAAATAAAAAACCCTGGCCCTGACAGTTTCACTGGAGAATTCTACCAAACTTTCACAGAAGAGTTAACACCAATACTACTGAAGGTATTTCAGAGCGTATAAAAAGATGGAATACTCCCAAACTCATTCTATGAAGCCAGCATAACTCTGATACCAAAACCAGGTAAAGACATCACAAAAAAACAAAATTACAGACCAATATCCCTCATGAACATAGATGCAAAAATCCTCAACAAAATTCTAGCCAATAGAATTCAACAATATATCAAAAAAATAATTCACCATGACCAAGTGGGATTCATACCAGGTATGCAGGGATGGTTCAACATTAGACAAACAATCAATGTAATCCATCGCATAAATAAAACAAAAGACAAGAACCACATGATCTGTCAATTAAGGCAGGAAAGGCAGTTAACAAAGTCCAACACCCATTCATAATAAAAAAAAAAAAACTCTCAGAAAAATAGGAATAGAAGAGAAATTCCTCAACACAATTAAGGGCATTTATACAAAGCCAACAGCCAATATCATCCTAAATGGAGAGTGTCTGAAAGCATTCCCCTTGAGAATGGAAACCAGACAAAGATGCCCTTATCACCACTCTTATTCAACACTGTGCTGGAGGTCCTAGCCAGAGAAATTAGGCTAGGAAAAGAAATGAAGGTCATCCAAGTTGGTAAGGAAGAAGTAAAAGTATCTCTATTTGCAGATGATATGGCCTTATACACAGAAAACCCCAAAGAATCCACAAGAAAACTACTGGAACTAATAGAAGATTTCAGCAAAGTATCAGGATACAAGATAAACATACAAAAATCAGTTGGATTCTTCTACACCAACAAAGAGAACTTCGAAGCGGTAATCACCAAATCAATACAATTTACAACAGCCCCTAAGAAGATAAAATACTTAGGAATAAATCTAACTGAGACGTAAAAGACCCATACAAAGAAAACTATAAGAAACTACTGCAAGAAACCAAAACAGACCTACCAAAAAACCAAACCCATTGCCATCCAGTCAACTCTGACTCATAGTGACCCTATAGAACACAGTAGAACTGCTCCATAGGGTTTCCAAGGAGCACCTGGT
>NW_004444013.1:8407017-8467583 GCF_000243295.1 Trichechus manatus latirostris
TGTTAACCAATGTCATAAAACAGCATGTGTGTTACTGTTATATGAGAAACTATCTGTTCTGTAAGCCTTCACCGGAAGTACAATAAAATATTTAAAAAAAAAAACAAAAACAAAAAAAAAGCTAGAAATAGAAGTACCATACGATCCAGCAATCCCACTCCTTGGAATATATCCTTGAGAAATAAGAGCCATCACACAAATAGATATATGCACAGCCATGTTTGTTGCAGCACTGTTCACAATAGCAAAAAGATGGAAACAACCTATGTGCCCATCAATGGACGAATGGATAAACAAACTATGGTATATTCACACAATGGAATACTACGCAACGATAAAGAACAACCATGAATGTTCAAAACATCTCATAACACTGAGGAATCTGGGAGGCATTATGCTGAGTGAAATTAGTAGTCGCAAAAGGACAAATATTTTAGGAGATCACTATTATAAGAACCCAAGAAAAGGTTTAGACACAGAAGAAAACATTCTTTGATGGTTACAAGGGTGGGGAGGGAGGAAGAGGAAGATTCACTAACTAGATAGTAGACAAGAATTATCTTAGGTGAAGGGAATGACAACACACACTAAGAAGTTTCCTGAATATAACCAAACACTTTGAGGGACAGAGTAGCAGGGGTGGGGGTCTGGGGACCATGGTTTCAGGGGACATCTAGGTCAACTGGCATAACAAAGTTTATTAAGAAAATGTTCTGCATCCCACTTTGGTGAGTGGCATCTGGGGCCTCAAAACCTAGCGAGTGGCCATGTAAGATATATCAGTTGGTCCCAACCCACCTAGAGCAAAGGAGAATGAAGAACACCAAAGACACAAGGAAAATATTAGCCCAAGAGACAGAAAGGGCCACATAAACCAGAGATTTCATCAGCCTGAGACCAGAAGAACTAGATGGTGCCTGGCTACCACCAATGACCACCCTGACATGGAACACAACAGACAGTCTCTGATGGAGCAGAAGAAAAGTGGGGTGCAGAACTCAAATTCTAGTAAAAAGACCAGACTTAACGGTCTGACTGAGACTGGAGGGACCCTGGAAGACTTGGCCCCCGTACTCTCCGTTAGCCCAGAACTGAAACCATTCCCAAAGCCAACTCTTCAGACCAAGATTAGACTGGACATAAAACGTTACTCGTGAAAAGAATGCTTCTTAGCTCAAGTAGATACATGAGACTAAATGGGCAGCTCCTGTCCGGAGGTGAGATGAGAACGCAAAAAGGGATAGGAGCTGGTTGAAAAAGACACAGGAAATCCAAGGTGGAAGGGAGGAGTGTGCTGTCACATTATAGGGTGAGCAGCTAGGCTCACAGAGCAATGTGTGAATATTTTTGTATGAGAAACTGACCTGAACTGTAAACTTTCACTTAAAGCATAATTTAAAAAAAAAAAAAAAGAATGTAGAGGTTGTTGAACAATGTCATTGATATCACTCACAAGTAAAATTTTGCTGAAGATCATTCAAAAATGGTTGCAGCAGTATGTGGACAGAGAACTGCCAAAAATTCAAGTCAGATTCAGAGGAGGACATGTAATGAAGGATATCACTGCTGATGTCAGATGGATCTTGGCTGAAAGAAGAAAATATCAGAAAGATGTTTACCTGTGTTTTATTGATTATGCAAAGGCATTTGAGTATGTGGATCATCACTAATTATGGATAACATTGGGAAGAATTGGAATTCTAGAACATTTAATTGTACTCATGTGGAAACTGTCCATAGACCAAGAGGCAGTTGTTCAAACAGAACAAAGGGATATCGTGTGGTTTAGAATCAGGAAAGGTGTGTGTCAGGGTTGTATCCTTTTACCATGCTTCTTCAATCTGCATGCTGAATAAGCAAGACCAAAGAAAAACTGATGTATTTAAATTACGGTGTTGGTGAAGAATATTGCATATACCATGGACTGCCAGAAGAATGAACAAATCTGTCTTGGAAGAAGTACAGCCAGAATGAGCCTTAGAAGCAAGGATGGCGAGATTTCATCTTACATACTTTGGACATGTTGTTAGGAGGGACCAGTCCCTGGAGAAGGACATCATGCTTGGTAAAGCAGAGAGTCCGCTAAGAAGAGGAAGACCCTCAATGCGATGGATCCACACAGTGGCTGTAACAATGGGTTCAAACATAGCAACGATTGTGAGAATGGTGCAGGACTGGGCAGTGTTTCATTCTATTGTATATAAGGTCGCTATGATTGGAACCGACTCGAGGGCACCTACAACAACAACAAATGTAAGTGGTGGTGAAATGAGGTAAATCTACTGTATATGACTATATCAACAGTCACTAAATGCCTTGGCTTGAGAAATGTTTGGTTGTGTTTTGTGGGTATTGTTTTCTGGGCAAGATAAGTCTAGGCTTTATTGCAAGAAGCAATTACGCCCAAAATATTAGACCCCTGGAATGTGGAAAAACTCCTATTTCAACTGATCAATTTTGATGCGTTTCAGGAGTGTGCAGCACTGCCCTCTGCTGAGCAGGAAGATGAAAAACCAGAAGAATGTGAAGAGACCAGAGGCCTGCTTCTGGCCTCCCCTTAACTTATTCCCTATTCAAAGAGCATTTAATGGGGACCCACACCATGTCAAAGGAGCCCTGGTGGTGCAGTAGTTAAGTGCTCGGCTGCTAACCAAAAGACTGCTGGTTCAAACCCATCAGTCACTCCACGGGAGAAAGATGTGGCAGTTGGTTTCCATAAAGGTTACAGCCTTGTAAACCTTATGGAGCAGTTCTACTCTATCGTATAGGATCGCTATGAGTCGGAATCGACTTGACAGCAACAGGTTTGGTTTTCGGACACTATGTCAATGCACCTCAAGTGAAGCCACCACTCATCTGTCATTGGAGGCTTACGTGTTGCTATGATGCTGCACAGGTTTCAGTGGAACTTCCAGACTAAGACAGACTAGGAAGAAAGGCCTGGTGATCTACTTCTGAAAATTACCCAGTGAAAACCCTGTGGATCACAATGGTCCAATTCTGTTGTACATTAAATTACCTTGAGTCAGGGGCTGACTTGACAGCAGCTAACAACAACAAACAGACATGTGTAAGTAGCAATACAAAGATGGGTAGTGATTCTTGCCCTCCAGGAACTCCTTGATCAGAGGAGAAGTCTTTGCTCTCACATACTGGGATTCCTGCTCAACACAACCTCCCCAACTTCAGAAATTCCCTGGACCTCGATACTGCTTGGTAACACTTGTCCCATGTGCCACATCAGTGGTGACCCAAAGGGAGATGATGAAATATAAGAAGCAACATAGAGCGAAATCATTAGAGCTAAAGAGGACAAAAGTGAGATTTTCCAGTCTTAAAGCCCAAAGCCAAGATAATTCACCCTAAAACTTAATGGCTTAAAACAGCAATAATGATTTATTATCTCTTATAGTTTCTGTGGGTGGGGAATTTGGCTGTAGCTCAATCGGATAGTTCTGGCTCAGGATCTCTCATGGGGTTGCAGTCAGATGTCAGCTGAGGCTGGAATCATCTGCAAATTTGACTAGGGCTGGAGGATCTACTTCCTGGGTGGCTAGCAAGTTGGTCCTAGTACAATTTCCCTCTCTACCTGGGCCTCTCAATGGGGTTATTTGAGTGTCTTTACAACATGGCTGCTGGCTTCCTTCAGAGTGATTGATCCAAGAGACCCGAGTGAAAGCAGCAATGCCTCTCATGACTTGGTCTTAGAAGCCATATACCATTACTTCCACATTATTCTATGCATCACACAGCCAATCCTGATTCAATGCAGGAGAAGATTACACAAGAGCATGACTATCAGGAGGCAAAATCATTGAGGCCATCTTCGAGGCTGCTACCACACTATTATTCAGTTTTTCTTTCATTTTTTACCTTGAAGGTCAAGGTCCAAACTCCTAGTTGTCATTTGAATCTCGTGTCTAACACCTCTTCCAGGTGTTCACCAATCTCTGCCTGAATCCATATGTGCAGGAGCTCAGGTCTCCCAACTCTGCCCACTGCCCTCAGATGGCATTGACTCTTCCAGAGCTCCTATGTGGGCTGAGTCAGTTCTTCATCCATAAGAGTCTTTCAAATATTTCAAAATAGAAACCATGTTCCTTCAATAAATATTGATTGAGAGCTACTCTGCATCAGACTTAGTGTGCTAGCTGCTGGGGATACACAGTGAACAAGATAGTCTTTGGTCCCAAAGGCGCATTTTGGCTTGGTCTTCCTCACTCTATTCTGGCAGGCCCCATAAACATGGGCCCCCTTGTCCATCTTCCCTATACCCGATCTCAGAGAAATCTCTTCTCTTTTATTCCAGGTTCTTCTGGTGACAAATAACTGAGAACAAAATGCAAATTGCCTCAAGAAACCAACAGATGTGAACAGGAACTTGGGTGCTCAGAATCTGAGGCAAATCTTTCTTGTTCTTAAAATATAATTTAAGAGACATGAAGCTGATGAATAGAAAACAACAGATTTGTAATGTTGGTCTAATATCTAGCATCCTTCCTGAGCTCTTACTTAATTGAAAAATTTCCTATAGATTCTTTTGGATTTTCACATCATCTGCAAATAAAGCAAGTCTGTTTCTTCCTTTCCGACCATTATGATTTGTCTTTTTCCTGTTTTATCATATTTGTTAGGATCTCCAGTACAATGTGGATTAAAAGCAATGATAGTGGGCATCACTACTTTTTTTAAAATGCATTTTTCTTCCCGCTCTGATAATGGCAGAGCAGTCTGTACGAGACAAAATCCACGTGGTGATAACAATTATAAACCATGGACAAAATAGTAAAACAACTACACAAAATAACTAGAGAGTAACTAAAAGCAGGCAGAAAGTCGGGGAATACAAGCATCGGAAGAAGGGAAGTAAACAGGTGAGATTCACATTTAACCTGAAGTCACCCCTCAGTCTGCCTGGACCATGGGGACTAGCAGTCAAGCAGAAACCAACAGTCTTAGGGCAAAGAGTTAGAGGTCAGAGTTTAGAGTTGCCAGAGAAGTTAGATATTGAGAAGTGGGGAAATATGGCAAAGCAGGGAGCCATAAAATCTACTTATAAATATACCCTTAAATGCTTGACTGAGAGTGAGGCCACCAAGATGGTGGAGTAGAAACATCAAAAAACAAATAGTGTAAAAAATCAAAAAACAAGTAGGAAGTGTCAGAACTAACCTTGTTAGAACTCTGGTAAAGAGTCAGAGGTTCATAGCAACCAAGTCAATGCAGAATCAAGAAAGAGGCAACATCAAGAAAACAATAGAAAAAGATCTGTGATTTTTTGTTACAGGACTATGCCCTTCCCCTGTCCCAGATGGCCAGCCAACTTGAAGTGGCTGCCCATATTTCCAGCTTGGGACACTTGTCCTGAGTTATGAAAGGACAAATTACTGTGTTTGTCTGTTTGAACCTGTCAGGTGGCTACCTAAAGTGCTGAAGCAAACTGTGCATCTCTGTTTCATCCATCTTGGAGGTAGCAAGGTGGAGGAGTGCGTGGGCTTACTGAAAGGCCAGCAGCTGCCTGGGGCAAGTGAGGTCAATTGAGATTCACAATAGAAAGCTCAGGGCTGAGGTCAAGGAGCCTGGAAGACAGTTTCTTTGGGAAATTGGGGGCATTTAGAAGCTACTGGGGAGTTTAGAAAATCACACATATGCTCAGGGCAGGATGCATGCTGAAAAAGGATCTGAAAATATCCTAAACTTTCACCTTAGGCTGATCTCTAGGCCAATGTAAGTCTGGCTAAGTGTTCAAGAAGTGCTCCGCAACTGGACTAAACCAAAAGCTAAGAATTTTCCTGAACACAACCAAACACTTCGAGAGACAGTGTAGCAGGGGCGGGGGCCTGGGGACCATGGTTTCAGGGGACATCTAGGTCAATTGGCATAACAGTTTATTAAGAAAATGTTCTGCATCCCACTTTGGTGAGCAGTGTCTGGGGTCTTAAAAGCTAGTGAGTGGCCATCTAAGATGCATCAATTTGTCCTAACCCACCTGGAGGAAAGGAGAATGAAAAACACCAAAGACACAAGGAAAATATTAGCCCAAGAGACAAAAAGGGCAACATAAACCAGAGACTCCATCAGCCTGAGATCAGACGAACTAGATGGTGCCTGGCTACCACCAATGGCCAACCTGACAGGGAACACAACAGAGAGTCCCTGATGGAGCAGGAGAAAAGTGTGGTGCAGAACTCAAATTCACGTAAAAAGACCCCAGACTTAATGGTCTGACTGAGACTAGACAAAACCCAGAAGACATGGTCCCCAGACTCTCTGTTAACTCAGAACTAAAACCATTCCCAAAGCCAACTCTTTAGACATAGACTGGACTATGGGACATAAAATGATACTCGTGAAGAGAGTGCTTCTTAGTTCAAGTAGATACACAAGACTAAATTGGCAGCTCCTGTCTGGAGGTAAGATGAGAAGGCAGAAAGGGATAGGAGCTGGTTGAACGGACACAGGAAATCTGGGGTGGAAAGGGGGAGTGTGCTGTCACATTATAGGGATAGCAAGTAGGATCACATAACAATGTATGTACAAATTTTTGCATGAGAAACTAACTTGAGCTGTAAACTTTCACCTAAAGCACAATTAAAAAAAAAAAAGTGCTCCAGCACAGCACCAATCTGCAAAGACTGCAAGAGGTGGGTTTTTTTTTTATTCTATTGTTTTTCTTTTGTTTATTTGTTTTTACTTTCTTTCACTTTGCTTGTTTCTTTTCTTTTCTTTCTTTAACTCCTGGCATTCAAGAAAATCTTTGTCAGAACAATTGCTGAACACAAGCTAACAGGACAGAAACTGCAGTGAACACACACATCAAGTAATCCAGCCTTTACCAAAAGTTTGGAAAGTCACCAAACCAAGAAACTACTACAAACTTCAGTAATTAAAAAAAAAGAAAGGAAGGAAGGAGTGGGGAGGGAGGGAAGAAAGGAAGAGAAAGAGAAACCAGCAAACCCTAAGGAAGGGGGAGAATCTGATTTCCAGAGTTGCCACGTTATATTATTCAAATGTCCCATTTTCAACAAAAAGATCACAAGGTATACAGAGAAACAAGGAAGGGTGGCCCATTCAAAGGAAGAAAATAAACAAACAGAAACCATCCCTGAGAAAGCCAAGACGTTGGACTTATTAGATAAAGACTTTAAAACAATTTTCTTAAAAATGCTCAAAAGCTTAATGAAAATATGGGCAAAGAAATCATAAAAACCATCTCTGAACAAAACTAGAATATCAATAAAGAGATATAAATTATAAAAAGGAACCAAACAGAAAATCTGGAGCTGAAACATACTATAACTGAAATAAAAATTCACTAGAGGGGCTCAACAGCAGATTTGAGCTGGCAGAAGAAAGATTCAGTAAACTTGAAGATAGGGCAAGTTAAATGATCCACTCTGAGGGACAAGAAGAAAAAAGAATAAAGAAAAATGAACAAAGCCTAAGGGACTGGTGGGACACCATCAAGTGGCCCAACATATGCATTATTGGAGGGCAGAAGGAGACAAGAGGCAGAAAGAATATTTGAAGAAATAATGGCTGAAAACTTCTCAAATTTGACCAGAGATGTGACTCTACACATCCAAGAAGCTCAACAAACCCCACGTAGGATAAACCCAAAGAAAGCCACACCAAGACACATTATAATAAAACTTTTGAAAACCAAAGATAAAGAGAGAATTTTGAAAGCAGCAAGAGAGAAGTGAATTATCACACACAAGAGATCCTCAATAAGATTCAGTGCTAATTTCTCCTCAGATACCATGGAGGCCAGAAGGCAGTGGAAAGACATATTTAAAGTGCTGAAAGAAAAAAAAAAATTGTCAGCTAAGAATTCTGTATCCAGCACAATTGTCCGTCAAAAATAAGGGTGAAATAAAGACTTTCCCATAAACAAAAGCTGGTTACCACCAGACTTGCCCTACAAAAAATGCTAAAGAGAGTCTTTCAGGTTGGAATGAAAGGACACAAGATAGCTGTACGAAGAAATAAAGATCTCCAGCAAAGGTAAAGATCTTTCTCAGGAAAGAGCCTTTTAATCTCCTGCGTTGGGTTCTATAGACTTGGCTATGAGTTGTTCTATGTGTCCAATGAAGGACAGAGACTGGGAAGCTAGCACAATTCATTGTGTTAATTTGTACTTAATGCACCATTCAGAGTCACTAAGCTTGTAGGGATTGGGAGGAGATACGGGGATCCAACTGTTTCTTACAGATTTTTCACTGAATTCTCCTATTTTCAACTCATGCTATATCACCACTTTCAGTGACACCTCTGGCCTTCTGGAGTTCAGACATGTAACTCAACTTGCCTCTAGCCTTTCTCCTCTACAAGCTTGGGTTTCAGTTTTCTCCAATTTGCTAAGGCCATTTCCATTCCTTCTTATTTCTAGCTTCCTACATTCTGTTCCTATCATGACTTCTCCTGAAAACAGATTAATCTAGTACCAGTAACCTTCTCTGTGTCCATTTCCTCATCCATTAAATGAGAAAGTCACGTCTTCCTCTACAACACTTGGACTCAAATTCCTCATCATCCTTGGTTCACACACATCATCTCAGTCCCATTTGCTGTAGGAATCTCTGAGGGCACTGTGGCCAGAGCTGCGGATGTGCTGGGAATGCTAATGCTTGCCCTGGGCTGTCAGTCAAGACAGAAATGCCTTAGTTTACTAATGACTTACAGAGAAGTTCACAAAAGCATTTTTTCATAATTTTTATTACTGCTCCTATCTCCCAGTGTTCTAGAAATAAATCCAGTCAACCATAAAGGGGATGAGGGAGGGGGAAGAGGAAAGAGAGAGAAACAAAGGGGAGAGAAGGTTAAATGGGAGAGGGGAACACAAGACAAACTGCCTATTGTCCTGCTATAACCTGGTCCTCCATTAGAGTTTGTCCCCATCCCTCCTGCACATGTCCTTGGTCCCAAGTGGGTAGATACGACATGGGGCAAACTCCTTGGGTGGCCATAGCTGAGGCTCAGGCTGAGAGTCCCGTGACATAAAGGTTAAGATCATGAAGGCAAACTGATTTCTCTGCATGGCTTGGTTGGCAATAAATCTCATGTGTCTTTGATTCTTCTTCTCCTCTCCATGATGGGACTATTTTCATGATGAAATATCATTCCACAAGTCCAACTGGCTGATAGATTACAAAACTTGCAAGACTAACTCTGGTAAGTCCTCTTACATACACTGAAACTCAGGCTCTGTAAAAATAAATCCAGGCTCCCTGTTTCAAGTTTGGTAGCACAATTTTCTTCCATAAGTGTAGGTCTTCACTGATACTTTAGCTTGCTATATCTCTGTTTGCAAATGAATTTCCTGCTCTCTTCCAGAAGAGCACTCCCCTTTCCCTCCACCTCTCCCCACTCACACATACATGTGGAGTATAAAGGGACTGCCCAATAGCTCTGAGTTCACGGAGGGAGAGTAGGGGTAAGGTTGCTTACTCCAGGCCACCCAATATGGAAATTCAGGTAAAAAGTTCACAAAAAGCATTTTAAAGAAGGAAGAAGTTCATATAGGGGTAGCAGTTGGGAGTTGAGGATAGACAGGAGGGTCAGTGCCCCCAGATCTTTGGTCTTCTGGGTATTAAGGAAAGTCAGTCTTCATTATCACCAGTCTGCAGTCTCGGCTGACTGCTGGATCCAGGGATCCTAGAGGAGCTGAGAGTGGGAATCCATTCAAATAGTCATGAGGGGGAATGCTCCCCTTCCAGCATGTCTTCTACAGGTCTTCCTAGGAGCCAAAGGCAAATATGAAGAAACAGAAAGGGGCTGGCATGAAGTTAACCTCACTTCTGTCAAGTTCCTCCAGAATTTGTCCAACATTTTCTAGGCTACCATTGTACCCAGAGCCACTGAGATGTTCCCCCACCATCTTCCCATGACCACATCTAGAATCCTCAGCACAACTCTCTACCCAAGAGATTGCTTCAGTACCATGTCCCAAGAGATTCCATCTTCCTCAAATCCCTGCACACACCAGTAAATGATAATTTTTTTTTTTTAATTAAACCATTACTCAGCATCACCATGAATTGTTTTGTCACAAAAATAAGCCTATATATAACTGATGTGAGTGTGGAAGGAAAGAGAAGCCAAGCTTCACACATTTATCTAAGAAAAACTGCAACGACATCAGGTAGCTGGATGAAAATATATCCAGGTGAGGTTCTCCAAAACACAACATGAACCAACACAAATCTCTCACCAATGGAGCAAAAAGCAAAACCCTAAAGTCATCAGGATTGAGGTATCCTCTGGGTAAGTTTCACCTGCTCAGTGGCATTGGATAAGTAGACAAGAATAAGTAAGGATAGAGAAGAAATGAGCATCATAATGAAAAAAAACATAGACTTTATGGATGTATATTGAACTTTATTCCCAATAATAGAGAACACATCTTCTTCTCAGGTACACACGGACTGTTCACAAGAATTAATCATATATTTGGTCACAAAGAAAGTATCACTAAGTAATAATGTCATGGATTGAATTGTGTTCCCCAAAAAGATGTGTATCATTTTGGCTAGGCCGTGATTCCCAGTATTGTGTGATTGTCCACGATTTTGTCATCTGATGTGATTTTCCTATGTGTTGTAAATCGTATCACTATGATGTTAATGAGACGGATTAGCGGCAGGTATGGTGATAAGATCTACAAGATTAGATTGTGTCTTAAGCCAATCTCTTTTGACATATAAAAGAAAGAAGCAAGCAGAGAGACATGGGGAACTCATATCACCAAGAAAGCAATGCTGGGACCACAGTGCATCCTTTGGACCTGAGGTTCCTGCGTGGAGAATCTCCTAGACCAAGGAAGATTGATGACAAGGACCTTCCTCCAGGACCGACAGAGAGAGAAAGCCTTCCCCTGGAGCTGGCACCCTGAATTCGGACTTGTAGGCTACTGGACTGTTTGAGAATAAGTTTCTCTTTGTTAAAGCCATTCACTTGTGGTATTTCCGTTATAGCAGCTCGAGATGACTAAGACAAATAATAAACTTCACATGTAAAAATAATCATGCAAGAATAGCCAGGAAACCACTAAAAAATAAAAACTATGAGGGGGAACTAGCCCTATCAGATATTAAAACATAGTATATGTGTGCACAGATAGAAGTGTCTATATACATGTACATAGAGATATGTGTGTGCATGCATATATAATCACAGAGGACATGGTTACAGATACTTCTCAGACAACCAAACACCTTGTGAGAATGGTTTTCTGGGTTTGAAGGTTTAGGGCCTTAATCTCATGGGACAACTCAATTAATTAGCATCACAAAGTTCACGTTCAGCATCCCAGTGAGGTGAGTAGCGTCTGGGGTCTTAAAAGCTTGTGAGCAGCCATCTAAGATACAACTATTGGTCTCTGCTCTTTAGGAGCAAAAGAGAAAGAAGGAACATAAAATAAAGGATATTATCCATGAGTACGATGCTCCATTAAAAAGCCACCTATATGGTACAACAGGACAGCAATTACTCTGAAACAAAGATGAGAAAATAAGGGGACAGAGAAACTAGAGTACCGGAAATGGAACAACAAGAACACAATTAAAGAGAATGTTGACACATCGTGAAAAATGTAACTAATGTCGCTGAACAATTTGTGTAGAAATTTTCCAATGGGAACTTAATTTGCTGTGTAAACTTCCACTGAAAACACAATAAAATATTATTTAAAGGAAACATAGTATAAAGCTTTGATAATTAAAATAGTATAGTGCTGGTGCACGAATAGACCAACAGACCAGTGGAACAGAATGTCCAGAAATAAGTGGCAAGTGCATGTGGAATTTGAATGTATGATAAAGGTGACATCTCAAATCACTGACACAAACATGGACTTTTTATAAATGGTGCTAAAACTGGTTAGCCATTTGGAAAAAAATAAAATTAGATTCATATCTCATCCATATACAAAAATAAAATTCCAAATGAATCAGGGATTTAGTTTTAACCTGTATAGTTCCATAAAAAGCTTGTTGGTATTTTTATTGGGACTACGTTGAATTTATAAAATTATTTAGGACTATAATATACTCATGTTAAAATACATGAATATATATATTCATTGTTAAAAAGTAATCATCAGTTTCTAGTTTCTTCAGTGTTTTATCAGAAAAGGTTGTTGAATGCTGTTGAAGATTTTTTCAGCATCTATGGAGATAATCATATGATTTTTTCATTAGATTTCCTAATATAGTGTATCATAATACGGATTTTCAAATATTGAATCAACCATGCATTCCTGGAATAAATCCCACTTGATCATGGTGTACCATTTTCTTAATGTGGTGTTGGATTCTCTTTGTTAATATTTTACAGAGAGCATTTAAATAAATATTTGTGAGTGACTTAGGGATGTAATTTTATTTGTGCTGTTTTTACCAAGCTTTGGTATGAATGTTATGCTCACTTCATAAAAACAATTATTAAAAAATGAAGAAAAGACAAATGACAATATACTCCCTACATTTCTCTCTTTCATCGTTCTAGAATTCCTAATAGAGGAATACTGGACTTCCTAGATTGCTTCTTTATACCTAAAAATTCTTATATTTTTAATTCGTTCATTCCTCGCTTCTCTTGACAGCCAGTTCCAGTTGTATGTTCTTGTTCTGTGCAATATCTCTTCTAGTCTCCCTGATTGTATTAATTAGAATGATATAATTTCTCTTATTTTCACCAAATTACCTGTTTATTCTGGGTTTTCTTGTTCTCGTTATTCATCTTGATCTTTGTCTTTTATGCCATTGGTTTTCTCTGAAAATGTGGCGATCCTTCATAGTCATTCACATTTATGAATAAAGGACTAGGTTGCTTGATAAGGCAAGCAGATCTGATTTCTTATGACATTGGTTAGTTTATGTCCCTGACCGCTCTCTCCCCTTTGACTCTGGAAATGTGAACGATACAGTCACATGCCCCCTTCATGTTAAGTGCCTGGGCGTGGGTCAGGCAGGCTGGCTGGGTCCTCCAGGGCCCAGCATACAAATGGTTTTACACCAGGGTTGTGACTGCAGTCTAGTTTGATTGCACAGCCTTAAATCAGTAAAAACTTTAACATTTGCCAGGACAGGATTTCAAATTCTCATGGAATCCAGACTTTTCTGGAGCCATGGAGGCTGGATGAACCCCTGAAACTTTAAATCTCAAACCAAAAATATCTCCCGAAGTCTTCTTAAAACCAAAAAATATTTTAGCTTTACTAGTAAAGAATGTCTGCCTTGAGCATTGAGCTCTTTTAAGATTTATCTACACCAGATCAAATTGACAACAGCAACTAAAGAGATTAGATAAGAAGCTTAGGGGACAGTGAATTTATGTTAATGGGGAAGAAATAACCCCAGAAAAGGAGGGTGAGAATGGCTGCACAACTCGAAGAATGTAATCAATGTCACTGAATTGTGTATGTAGAAACTGATGAATTAGTGCTTGTTTTGCTGTGTATATTCTCAACAACAACAAGATAAATGAAATTTTAAAAAAGACTTTAACATTTGCACTCAACTTGAACATATATATGGTTATTCCTTTATAAATTACATGTACAACTGTACTAGTTTATTATGCCCATTAGAATAGTACACAAATAGAAATTGTCAAAGAATTTGTCAAAGAATCGATAAATATGTTCAACTAGTAAAATATTTTTCTTTGGTACCTATCATAAATTAGCACAGTAGTTAAAGTGATCGACTGTTAATTGAAAGGTCAGCGATTTGAAACCACCAGCTGCTCTGTGGGAGAAAGATGTGGCAGTCTGCTTCCATAGAGATTTACAGCCTTGGAAACCCTATAGGGTTGCTATGAGTTGGAATCAACTTAATGGCAGTGGATTTTTCAGTGGGTTAGCATAAATTATCATGGCAAAATGGAATGTGGCAAATCTGATTCAAGGGTCATTAGTCTCATTTGGTAATAAGTGCTGGCTCTGCTATTTTGTTGTTGCTGCCGGGTGGAAACTAGGTTCTTCACGGCATGACTTGTTACAGCCAATAAACAAGAGGCTGAGGTGGGAGATCAGAAAGGTGCCCTTATTTCACTGGCCAAGGAACGGAGACAGTCAGGGCTGTTACCTCCAAGACTGCTCCCAGGCAGCCCGGGGAGATGGGCTTTTACAGAGAGCAGACAAGGAAATGCAAATTCATCAGGACCGACCTTCACGCAGGTGCTCAGGGATTGGGGATGACTATGCATTTTCTCTGGACAAGGGTTCGATTATCCAGGATGGAGGAAGAGGTCAATTTTCCTTCATTAGCGTGTTAAGTCTCCACCCAGAGGCAGGTGCTTATATGTATTTTGCACTTAATAAGCTAATACGTCACTGAAAGTGTTAAGATGGCGTAAAAAACCTGCTAAAACCGAATGAGGCCTTCTGGCTTTTCTGTGGTTATCTTGTCAAGGACAATTTCAGATGAATGAGCGGCCTATTCTGCTCGGTGTAGGAACGTAAGCCAGAGCACGTGTCTCCTAGAAGGATTGGGCTCTGAGGCTGTCTGCCTTATTGTGGTGGTTGTCCCTTGTGGATCGATATTATCTTCTGGTTCTTTGGGAAATGTTTGAAGCCACTTGTCCATTTTGTGAGGGTTATATTAGCTTAAACTAGATACTGTAATATACTCAAGTATCCATTCAGCCAGCCATATGTAAACTGCAATATGTCAAACTATTCTGAAAGCAAATAAACGGGATCACTGAGGGCCTCTGTGGGCCTCCCACTCTTCCCTCCAGATTCCTTGTGTGACACCCATAACCCATGACTGCCAGACGCAGGTAGCAAGTGAAGGCTCCAGAGCTGATCACTTGGTAATTATTAATAAAGCTTTTTTTTTCTTATTTTTATAAAGATAAATATAAATAAACCTAGTTGTCATCAAGTTAATTCTGACCCCATGTGTGTCAGAATAGAACTGTGATCCATAGGGTTTTCAGTGGCTGATTTTTTGGAAGTAGATAGCCAGGCCTTTCTTCTGAGGTACCTCTGGGTGGACTCAAGCCTCCAACATTGGTTAGCAGCTGAGCATGTTAACCCTTTGCACTACCCAGGGGCTCCTAAATATAAATACCGAAACAAGAAGACAAAGAAACCCCACTGCCGCTGAGTCACTTCCAACTCATAGTGACCTCATGTGTGTCAGAGTAGAACTGCTCCATAGGGTTTTTCTTGGCTGTAATCTTTATGGAAGCAGATTGCCAGCCCTTTCTTTCGCTGTGCAGCTGGGCAGATTTGAACCTCCAACCTTTAGGTTAGGGGAAAAAAAAAAACACCAAACCCGTTGCTGTCGAGTTGATTCCAACTCGTAGTAGCCGAGAGCAAATCATTTGTGCCACCCAGGGACCTTAAATATAAATAAGAGTCCCAATATTTCCTTCTCCCAGGCCGATGGGTTGCCTTAAACATCTCCTGGTATGCATACCTTCCCCTTTGGGGTCTGCTGAACCAGGGTGCAGACACTCTTGTGAGGAACCTGCCATTCCCAAGCAGGTCAATCCATTTCATCTCAACTTGGATCAAAATCTGTTCCCCTTCCTTCCACTGCTTCACACACTCTAAGCCAGACTCAGCCACCAGCATGTCTTAGGAAGAAACTAACAAGTAGATTAGTGGTTGCCTAGGACTCGAGTGGGATGGGAATGACTATGAATGAGCGGGAGGTTTCTTTCTGGGGTGATGGAAATGTTCTAAAATCAGGTTGTGGCAATGGTTGCACAATGCTGTAAATATACAAAAAATCATTGAGTTGTACACTTAAAATGGCTACATTCTGTGGTGCATAAATTATATCTGAATAAAGCTGTTTTTTAAAAGTAGGCCGACTCTATATAGGTAGTCCCCAACTTACAAAGTATTCAAGTTACGATGAACCACACTTACGACCATTGGATTTTTGTTTTGTTTTGGTTTTTTACATGTTATTGTTAGTAATATTTACTACATATAATGTTGCAGTGTGTAATCTGCTAATGTTATCATCTCATGTCAACCCCAAAGACGAATAAAGATCAAATTTATAAAGATACTGATAATAAAAGGCAATAGTAATGAAAACTAAAAAAATGAAGTATTAGACTTACAATGGAGTCTTGGAACGGAACCCAGTTGTAAGTCAGGGGCTGCCAGTAATTTCAAAGCCAGCTGAAGAGTCCAGCACTAATGGCACTTATTCGTTTATGAATTCTTGTAAGAAATGCTGCACCACCTACACTCTTAATGGTTCATAGAATTGTGTCAAAACATGCACATCACTTTCCAAATGCATTGTTCCATTTCCTTCCAGTGTCCAGTGTTACTATACAGAAATTCATGGCTTTTTTTTTTTTTTTTTTCCTGAAAACCTCTAGGATCTTATTTTTACCTTCAGTCTTGTTGATTTTCTCTCTTCTCAAACAGGACTGCTTTTCATGAGGGCAGGAACTTTGACCTGTCTTCTTCACTGCTGTCTTCCAACAGCTAGACCCATGCCTGCAGCAGAGCAGGTACCCAGTAAGCATCTGCTGATTGATAGATGGATGAATGAAGGCATGGTGTAGGTCTATTTTCACTTGGAACTCTCATACACAGGAAATTGCTGCAATCATTTCCAGAACAGTAGAAATCATAAAAGGATTTTTCAAAGAATCAATAAATATGATTAAATATACAAATATTTTCTTTGGTACTTACTATCAATGATTGCAGCAAAAGGAATTAAAAGCGTCAAATCTGATTGGATTGTTATTAGTCTTATTTGGTAATAAGTGCTGGCTCTGCTATTTTGTTGTGGTAGTTGCTCCTTGCGTGAACATTTCTGGAATTGTTTCCTTAATTATATACACCCCTCTTTTTCTGTGTTCTCCATCTCTAGGACTTCCATTATTTGGATATTGGCCTCTTGAGTAATCCTTGAATTTTTTTATCCTGTCTCTCTTTTTTCCCATTTCCTTTTGCTCTACTTTATGGGAGAGTTCTTCAATTTCATTTTTCAAACATTCTATTGAGTTTTTCTTTTATCTCTTCTATTACACTTTTAATTTCGAAGAGTTCCTGTTTGTTCTATGACTGTTCCTTTTTTTATAGCATCCTGTTCTGTTCTTGTTTAATGAACACACTATGCGTTCTTATTTCACTGAGATCACTAGCGATTGTTCATTTTAAAGTTTTCTTTTTCCTGAATTGCCTCAATTTCCTCCTGGATGCTTGCTCTGTGTGTGTGTGTGCATGTGTGTGTGTGTGTGTGTGTATGTGCATGTGTGCATGCGTATCTGTGTGTGCGTGTGATATAATTTTCATGTTAGGGCATTTCCTTAGCCATCTGATTGCCTTGGTTTTTCGCTGATATTTAGAAGCTGGGGCTAAGAAGCTGGTGGTCTATGGCCTTACATGGAACATGGTCTGGCCGGACCATTCACTGGAGACACCCTGCTGTCAGGATCTTTACATCTTGTCTCTGGGCTGGTCAGGATTGATGGCAGGGGGTTGCCTGCAACATCAGGACTTAGTGAGGGATGAAGGGCCTGGGGTGAGTCTCCACATTCAGAATGTACACGTTCACTTCCTTCAAAACAGTTCACCGGCCCTCAGTTGGGCAAACACCCCCATCCATCACAGCTCACGCCCACTGCTTTATCATCTTCAGGTAATAAACCTCTGGGTTTCTGCCAGAGTGAAGGAAGGAAGTTTTGGGCTGTGCAGGAAGTGGGGATATGATGATCCAATTGCTTTTTTTAAATTTTGAAATCATTTTAGACTCACATCAAAATTGCAAAAATAGTGTAGAGAGTTCGTGTGTATGCTTCACCCAGCTTCCCCTAATGTTAACGTCTTATATAACAATAGTACAAGTATCGACACCAAAATATTGAAGTGATACAATACTATTAGTTAAACTATGGACCTTATTTGGATTTTACCAGTCTTATACACACTCAAGGAGCCCTGGTGCCATAACAGTTAACCACTCGGCTGCTAACCAAAAGTTTGGCAATTCAAACTCACCCAGTGGCCCCATGAGAGAAAGACCGATGATCTGCTCCCATAAACATTACAGCCTAGAAAACTCTATGGGGCAGTTCTACTCTGTCAGATGGGGTTGCTACGAGTCAAAATTGACTTGTTGGCACCTAACAACAATATGCACTCAGTTTGTTTGTATGAGTGTGTGTGTGTGTGTGTATACGTTCTATAAATTTTATTACATGTATAGATTTGTGTAACAACCATCACAATGAGGATACTTAACAGTTCCATCATCCTAAAACAATTCCCGCTGCTGGCCCTTTATAATCACACCCTCTTCCCACTCTTAACCCCTTGACAAACACTGCTCTGTTCTCCAACATTATGACTTTGTCACTTTGAGAATGGTTATCTAATGGAATCATATACAACATGCGCATGTAATCTTTTGGGGTTGCCTTTTTTCCCTCAGCGTAATGGCCTTGAGATCCACCCAATCTGTTGTGTGTATCGGTAGTTCCTCCTTACTACTGCTAAGCAGTACTCCACTGTGTGCATATACTACGGTTTGTATATCCATCATTCTGTGAAGGACATTTGGGTTGTTTCTAGTTTGGGGCATTACAAATAAAGCTTCTTTAAATACCTATGGATAGGTTTTTGTGTGAATATAAACTCCATTTCCCTAGGGTGAACACCCAGGGGAGGAATTACTGGGTCATATGGTATGTTTGACTTTTTAAGAAACTGCCAAACTGTTTTCCCCAGGGGCTGTGCCATTTTACATTCCCACCAACACTGAAGGAGAGCTCCAGTTTCTCTACTTCATATTGTATTTTTTGTTTAGCTATTTCTAATACATGTATAATGGTATCATATCGTGGCTTTAATTTGCATTTCCCTAATGGTCAATGCCCTGGTGGTGCAGTGGTTAAGTACTCGACTGCTAACCAAAAGTCGACAGTTCGAACCCACCAGCCGCTCCGCAGGAGATGTGGCAGTCTGTTTCCGTAAAGATTCACAGCCTTGGAAACTCTATGGGGCAGTTCTACTCAGGGTCGCTGTGAGTTGGAATTGCCTTGATGGCAACAGGTATGTTTTGTTTTTAATGGTTAATGATATTGAACATTTTTCATTAGCTTATTTGATGCCCTTAGTTCCTCTTTGGTGAGGTGTCTGGTTAAGTCTTCTGCTCATTTTAAATTGGATTGTCTTCTCACTGTTGAGTTTGAAGAGTTCTTTACATATTCAGGGTACAAGTCCTTTGTCAGATATGTGATGTGCAAATATTTCCTCCAGGCTTTCAGTGGCTTTTAAGATGCTCTTATTAGCGTCTTTCACAGTGCATATTTTTCTTTCAATTTGATCAGTTCAGTTCATCAATTTTTTCTTTTATTCTTCATACTTTTCATGTCATGTCTAAGAAATTTGACTATGCCCAAGTTATAGATTTTCTCCTATGTTTTTATCTAAAAGTTTTACAGTTTTACATTTTTTGTTTAGATTATAATTCATTTTGAGTAAATTTTTTTAATAAGGTGTGAGGTTTAGGTTGAGGTTCTTCTTTTTTTTTCACCTATGGATGTCCAATTGCTCCAATACCATTTGTTAAAAAGACTATCCTTGCTCCATTGAATTGCTGTTGCACTTTGTTCAAAATTCGGTTAGCCAGGACATGAGTGAAAATGGTGAAGTAGGTAGCTCCAAGGGCCCATCCCTCCATGGAAATTTTAAAAAATCAACAAAAAAAATGACAGAATCAACTTTGTCAGAACTCTGAAAAACAAATGTTAACAGCAACCAAGCAAATGATGAATGAAGAGAAAGGTAACTTTCCATCAGACCAAAATAAACGGACTGTGCTCCACTGCCATTACTGAACATTTAGATCAAGAACCCAATAGATGGATCTTGATAAAAAGGAGGAAAAATGTGAACAGAACACCAAATTCCTATGGAAACCAGACTTACTAGATCCATTGAGAGCAGGGGAACCCCCGAATCTATTGTCCAGAAATAATCTTTAAACCTTGAACCGAAAGTATCCCATGAAGTCATCAGTAAACAAAACAACAGTTTAGCTCAATTAATAAAGAATGTCAGCCTTGACTATTTCAATCTTTTAAAGAATTATCTATATGTGATCAAACTGACAACAGTAACTCTAAAGCAGAAATGAGAAAGTTAAGGGGCACAGAAAGTAAAAGTTAATGGTGGGGAAACAACATGGATAGAGATAACGAGAATGGTGATACAATGTGAGGAACGTAACCGATGGCATTGATCTGTGTATGTAGAAATTGTTGAATGGGCTTGTTTGGTTGTGTGTATTTTCACCAAAAATTATTTACAAATGAAAAGAAAAAGGCAACTTAAAAATGGTAGGACAGTTTTGTGGCATTTTGATGTTCCCTTGTCCCACCTCCTCCCTGGCTCAGTGGCCATCTTGAAAACAGCAGCCAGCATGTCCAGTGTGGGACCCTGTCCCTGGTTCCAGAGGGAACAGAGCAGATATTGTTAACAAAGAATTGTTTTTGTCTGATCCAACCTGTCTGGGAGCTACCTGAAGGATTTGATGCTTGTTTGTTTCACCTGTTCATGGCTCAAAAGACTCGATATTGTTAATATTTCAATTCTCCCCAAATTGATCTATAGATTCAAATGCAATCCCAATCGAATTCCCAGCAGGACTTTTTGTAGAAATTGACAAGCTGGTTCTAAAGTGCTTATGGAAAAACAAAGGACTAGAATCGTTAAGACAACTTGGAAAAAGAGCAAAATTAGAGGGCTCACACTACCAGATTTCAAAACTTACTATAAAGATACCGTAATCAAGACCGTGTGGTAGTGGAGTGAAGATAGACAAATAGATAAATAGAACAGAAAAGAGTCCAGAAATAGACTCACATGCATATCTGGACAAATGATTTTTTATAAAGGTGGAAGAGACAATTTCATCTTTTCGACAAAGGTGAAAGGAAAATCTTTTCAAAGAATGACGCTGGAACAACTGGGTATCTATATAAAAAGAAGGAGGGGAGGAGAAGGAGAGAAATAGGAGAGGGAGAAGAAGCAGAAAAGAGGATGAAGAAAAGAACTTTGATCCATACTTTGCACTACATACAAAAGTTAATTCAAAATATATCAGAGATCTACAATTGGCATAACACAAAGTTTATTAAGAAAATGTTCTGCATCCCACTTTGGTGAGTGGCGTCTGGGATCTTAAAAGCTAGCAAGCAGCCATCTAAGATGCACCAATTGGTCCCAACCCACCTGGAGCAAAGGAGAATGAAGAACACCAAAGACATGAGGGAAGTATTAGCCCAAGAGACAGAAAGGGCCACATAAACCAGAGACTTCATCAGCCTGAGACCAGAAGAACTAGATGGTGCCCGGCTACCACCAACGACCACCCTGACATGGAACACAACAGAGAGTCCCTGACGGAGCAGAAGAAAAGTGGGGTGCACAACTCAAATTCTAGTAAAAAGACCAGACTTAATGGTTTGACTGAAACTGGAGGGACCCCAGAAGACATGACCCCTGGACTCTCTGTTGGCCCAAGACTAAAACCGTTCCCAAGGCCAACTCTTCAGACAAAGGTTAGACTGGACTATAAGACATAAAATGATACTCATGAAGAGTGTCCTTCTTAGCTTAGGTAGATACATGAGACTAAATGGGCAGCTCCCGTCCAGGTCCAGAGGTGAGATGAGAAGGCAGAGAGGGACAAGAGCTGGTTGAATGGACACAGGAAATTCGGGGTGGAAAGAAGGAGTGTGCTGTGACAGTATAGGGAGAGCAACTAGTGTCACATAACAATGTGTGTATAAATTTTTGTATGAGAAACTAACTTGAATTGTAAACTTTCACTTAAAGTACAATAAAGAAAAAAATATATATATCAGAGACCTAAATGTAAAACCTAAAACTATAAAACTTCTAAGAGAAGACTTAGGAGAAAAATCTTTGTGACCTTGGGTTAGAAAAAGATCCCTTAAAGACTTCGTCCATTTTGTTTTGTATATCAATCAGCTCATAAAATGGAACCACATTTCCCATCTCAAGACAAGAAAAGCATCCTAAACACCTCAGGACTGCTATAACTCTTGAATGATGCCTTCCCACAGACTCTCCCCCATGGAAAAAGGACAAGAGGAAATTGATAAAAATTGATCATAAACAGAAATACAATTCTCTTGGTATCCTTTCAGAAATAACTCAAGCTTTTCAATTAATTTTTGGAATCCATCTGTTTGTGACAAAACA
The DNA here is from genome assembly GCF_000243295.1 of Trichechus manatus latirostris. NCBI lineage: Eukaryota > Metazoa > Chordata > Mammalia > Sirenia > Trichechidae > Trichechus > Trichechus manatus. The sequence continues at coordinate 8,429,240 of NW_004444013.1, forward strand.
GCAAAGACTCTCAGGGAGCACGTCAGGTGTTTGTGGTATAAGGACAGGACAGAGGCCAAATCCCTCATCAGCGTTTTCGCACCTTGTTCCGTGGGGATGATGAGACAATCAGATTCGGAGGGCCGTTGAGAATAAAATTAGAAAAACATCAAATAATTCTAGGGCATTTTATGCCACCTAATTTCCGTTTGTACATGAAAGGAAATGAGCAGCTTAACAGCCTGGGACAGTGAAGCCGTCAGATGTGGTTTCCAAGATCAGGGAGAGAAATGAGAGGGCTGCCTGAGTTTGAGGATGGCCGCGTGGCTGCAGGTCCCCATTGAGACTTCAGTGCCCCCCAGGTCTGCAGCTCCACACCACACGGTCCCCAAAGGCCTTTTGACAGATGGACCAGGGAGCTGGCTCCCTAAAGGGAGTCTGAAATGGACTGTTGTTCCAAAGGCTCTGAGTTTCTAGGGGTAAGTTTGGGCCTTGTGCCCCATGCCCACAAGTCGCATGACCCTCCTCCACAGACCCTCCCCAGCATGTGTGTTGTTATTGCTGGGTGCCCCGAGTTGACTCTGACTCATAGCAACCCTATAGGACAGAGGAGAACTGGGTTTTCTAGGCTGTCATCTTTACAGGAAAAGATCCCCAGGTCTTTCTGCTGGGAAGCCGCTGGATGGGTTTGAACCGCGGACCTTTCAGGTAGCAGCCAACCACTTAACCATTGCGCCACCAGGGCTTTTTCTTGTTGGTCCAGTGTTAATCTGGCCTCATGACCTTGGCTTCTCTACTTAGCACTTCAGGCAGGTCCTGCTGGAACTTCAGCGCTCCCTGCTTGAATGGGGTCCTACCCCACCCACCCACTGTCACCCTCTCTTCTGAGTTCTCTTTAAATCTTCCCTTCTGACTCCAGCCGCCAGTGGGGTCCTGTTGAGAACAGATGACCTGAAACCACCAAGTGGAGGCCTCTGGACTCTGAGGCTCCTGCCCCAGGCTGTGACAATCTGCCTCCTTCTTGGGCCTCCTTGCACACTGGGGTGGGGTGAGGAAAGCCCAGATCTCTGAGTCCCTCCGGGCTACTGGCATTACCCCACCGGCCAGCTTCTTGGGGCCAGCTTCAGGTGGGCTCTGGCTTCCCTCCTTCCCCTGAAGGCCTATGCTGCAGAGCGCCTCCTGTGCTATCTCAGAGCTGAGAGCCCCAGAACAGGAGCCCACACGAGCACAGGCACAAGTCACTGTTCCCAGTTGTCCGCTCTCATTCTGAGTCATGCCACTGACTCCCAAAGCCCAGTGTCTACTTTTCTCTCTTAAAGAATCCAGGTGTATCTCTTTGGTGGAGTCCCCGGGGTTGCAAATGGTTAATGCGCTTGGCTGCTCATTGAAAGCCTGGCAGGTCAAGTCCACCCAGAGGTGCCTCGGAAGAAAGGCCTGGCAATCTGCTTCTGAAAAATCAGCTATTGAAAACCCTGTGGAGCACAGTTCTACTCTGACACACAGGGGGTCACCATGAGTCAGAGCCAGCTCCATGGCAACTGGAGACTAGAGAGCTCTTTAGAGAAAAAAAACAAAAAACAAAAAACCTCCCCAACCAAAACCAAGATCTGCATGCAAGAAGGAAAGGGTGTGTGACGCCAGCCCCTGACAGGGATAGAGGCCATTTGCTCCAGTTTTGATGCAACAACCCCAAAGTCCATATGATTGTCCAAGAGACTGGGGCTGCCAGTTCAAAGACGCGGGTGATCCCCATGACATGTGGTGCAGAACCCTGTCAAGTCTCGCTCCCAAGAAGTATTTAACTGCTAGGAAGTCACTACTGCTATGCCTAGGGTGCTGCTCGGTGGGATTTTGGGGAGCTCTCCAGAGCCCCCACACCTGTGCAATGCCCTCTCAGTCAAACCTGCTCTGGGTAATACTTCCTCCCTTTCTTCTCCAGTGGCAGGTGCTGAAACGTCTGAAGGTTTCCTCAAACATAAGCAGAATGCTGCCCTGCATGCCCTTTGGTCTTAGAAGATTTTGCCTTCATCACTATCATTGATAATAAAGTTAAAGAAGATAAGATGAGGTTTCTGAGGCCAGAGGAGGAAGTGAACACTGCTTTCCCACGCCCCTTTTATTCTTTTCATTGTTGTAAATGTATATGTAACATAACATTGGCCGTTTCACCATTCTTCTCATGTACAATTTAGTGACGTTAATTGTATTCATCATGTGTGCAACCATCACCTCTATTCATTTCCAACGTTTCCCATCGCCTTTAACAGCAGCTCAGTGCCGCCAGGCAGTGAGTCCCCCTTCCCCCTTCCTCAAGCCTGCCCTGGTAACCGCTAATAGACTATGCTCTCTATACATTGCCTATTCTAGATATTTCATCTAAGTAGGATCATACAATATTTGTCCTTTTGTGACTTGCTTATTTCACTCAGCATAACAAGGGTTTAATATCCAAAGTATATAAAGAACACTTACTACTCAACAACAAAAAGACAAACAACCCAATTAAAAAATGGGCAAAGGACTTGCATAGATACGTTACAAACAAAAATACAAATAGCAATAAGCACATGAAAAGATGTTCAACGTCATTGGTCATTAACCTATTGCAGTTGAGTTGATTCCAACTCATAGAGACCCAATAGGACAGAGTAGAATGGCTCCATAGGGTTTCCAAGGCTGAAATCTTTATGGAAGCAGACTGTCACATCTTTCTCCCCCAGAGTAGCTGGTGGGTTCGAACAGCTGATCTTTCAGTTAGCAGCCAAGCACTTAACCACTGCGCCACCAGGGCTCCTCATTGGTCATTAGGGAGATGCAAATCCCACCTCTTTTGTGGATCCTGCAGCTCCTGTCTTGGGATGTGTGTTGTTACGGTGATGGTAGAAGTGGATGTTAAAACTGGGGATGGTGAATATTGCAATGGGCAAAGGTGGTTCTGGAGGCTTAGGTGGGTCTTATTTAGATTGTTCCCCTTTTAGCTAGCATGCATTCATGCCTCACTCCCATGATTCAATGGGCTAGTAAGAAAACCTCCTTAGATTCTTCAAGACATACGAATCTCTGTCTTCTCTGCATTTCCCTGAGAATATGTATCAGTCAGCATTTGCCAGGTTGTGCTGCAGCAACAAACAACTCCAGAATCTCAGGAGCTTATACCAACAAAGTTCTATTTCTTGCTCATGTTACATGCTGGTTTGGTGGTGGCTCCGGTCCAGTAATGAAATGTGCAAAGACCTGGAGTGAGAAAACCAAAAGGGAAGAACATACTCAGCATTTCTCAAGCTCAAAGAACTGAAGAAAAAATTCAAGTCTCCAGTTGCAATATTGAAGGATTCTATGGGCAAAATATTGAATGATGCAGGAAACATCAAAAGAAGATGGAAGGAATACACACAGTAACTGTACCAAAAAGAATTGGTTGAACTGTATGAGACCACTACTGTAAAAACTCATGAAAAAGTGTACACACCAAAAGAAACAATCAGTCAGTTATGAGGGATGGGAGGTGTGGGGATGGGAATACTAAATAGACAATAGATAAGTAGTAACTTTGGTGAAGGGTAAGACAGTACACAATACTGGGGAAGCCAGCACAACTTGTACAAGGACAAGGTCATGGAAGCTCCATAGATACATCCAAACTCCCTGAGGGACCGAATTGCTGGGCGGAGGGCTGTGAGGACCATGATCTTGGGGAACATCTAGCTCAGTTGCCATAACACAGTTTATAAAGAAAATGTTCTACATTCTACCTTGGTGAGTAGTGTCTGGGGTCTTAAAAGCCTGGAGCAGCCATCTAAGATACTCCACTGGTCTCACTCCTTCAGGAGCAAGGGAGAATGAAGAAAATAAGACACAACGGAAAGATTAGTCCAAAGGACTAATGGACCACAACTACCGTGGCTTCCAACAGATTGAGTGCAGTACAACCAGATGGTGCCTGGCAACCACCATTGACTGCTCTGACCAGGATCACAACGGAGGGTTCCAGACAGAGCTGGAGAAAAATGTAGAACAAAATTCTAACTCACAAAAAAAGACAAGACTTACTGTCTTGACAGAGACTGCAGAAATCCCGAGAGCATGGCCCCTGGACACCCTTTTAGCTCAGTAATGAAGTCACTCCCGAGGTTCACCCTTCAGCCAAAGATTAGAGAGCCCCATAAAACAAAATGAGACTAATGGGGCACAACAGCCCAGGGACAAGGACTAGAAGGCAGGAGGGGACAGGAAAGCTGGTAATAGGGAACCCAAGGTTGAGAAGGGATAGTGTTGACATGTCGTGGGGTTGTTAACCAATGTCATAAACTATGTGTACTAACTGTTTATGAGAAACTATTTGTTCTGTAAACCTTCATCTAAAGTACAATAAAAAAAAAAAAAGAATTGCTTGAGATTCAACCATTTCAGGAGGTAGCATATGGTCAAGAACCGATGGTACTAAAGGGAGAAGTCCAAGCTGCTTTGAAGGCATTGGCAATAAACAAGGCTCTAGGTATTGACGGAATACCAATTGAGATGTTTCAACAAATTGATGCAATGCTGGAAGCACTCGCTCATCTATGCCAAGAAATTTGGAAGACAGTTACTTGGCCAACCTATTGCAAGAGATCCATATATGTCCCCATTCCAAAAAAAAAGTGATCCAACGGAATGTGGAAATTATTGAACAATACCGTTAATATCACACACAAGTAAAATTTTGCTGAAGATAATTCAAAAACGGTTGCAGCAGTACATTGACAGGGAACTAACAGAAATTCAAGCTGGATTTGGAAGAGGACATGGAACAAGGGATATCATTGCTGATGTCAGATGGATCTTGGCTGAAAGCAGGGAATACTAGAAAGATATTTACCTGTGTTTTACTGACTATGCAAAGGCATTTGACTGTGTCGATCATAACAAATTATGGATAATATTACAAAGAATGGGAATTCCAGAACACTTAAGTGTGCTCAGGTGGAACCTGTACATAGAACTAGGGGATACTGCATGGTTTAAAATCAGGAAAGATGTGTGTCAAGGTTGTATCTTTCATCATACTTATTCAGTCTGTAGGTCGAGCAAATAATCTGAGAAGCTGGACTATATGAAGAAGAATGCAGCATCAGGATTGGAGGAAGACTCATTAACAACCTGTGATATGCAGATGATACAACCTTGCTTGCTGAAAGTGAAGAGGACTTGAAGCACTTGCTGATGAAGATCAAAGACTACAGTTCTCATTACAGATTACACCTTAACATAAAGAAAACAAAAATCCTCACAACTGGACCAATAAGCAACATCATGGTAAAAGGTGAAAAGATTCAAGTTGTCAAGGATTTCATTTTACTTGGATCCACAATCGATGCCCATGGAAGCAGTAGTCAATAAAGCAAAAGACATCTTGCATTGAGTAAATCTACGGCAAAAGACTTCTTCGAAGTGTTAAAAAGCAAAGATGTCACCTTGAAGATTAAGGTGCGCCTGACTCAAGCCATGGTATTTTCAATTGTCTCATACACATGGGAAAACTGGACAATGAATAAGGACGACAGAAGAAGAATTGATGCATTTGAATTATAGTGTTGGCGAAGGATACTGAATATACCATGGTCCGCCAGGAGAACAAACACATTTATCTTGGAAGAAGTACAGCCAGAGTGCTCCTTAGAAGCAAGGATAGCAAGACTTTGTCTCACGTCCTTTGCACTTGTTATCAGGTGACACCAGTCCCTGGAGAAGGACATCACGCTTGGTAAAGTAGGTCAAGCGAAAAATAGGAAGACCCTCAACGAGACAGACTGACACAGTGGCTATAACAATGGGCTCAAATATAGCAACAATTGTGGGGATGGAGCCTCCCCAGTCTGGGGCATGCCATTCTCTTGGCAAAGGGTTGAAAACAAGAGAACTGGCAGAAACACTCATTGGTTTTTAAAACTTTTGCCAGGATGTGATGTATGCTACATCTACTCACACACCATTGGCCAAAGTCAGTCAAACGGTCAACGCTAAAGCCAATAGAACAGGCAGGAACCTACCCCACTCATGGTGGTCAGGGCGGGCCTTGAAGTGATGGGTCCAGAAAGGGCAGTGAGTATTTAGAACAAATAATAAACAAATAATATAAATTACTGCATACCCTAAGGAGCCACAGTTGTTCAAAAGGGGGCCCTGGCCTGGTAACACCACATATCAGGACAAAAATATCAAAGGTACTAAAATATTTTGAATCTGCTGGAGATAGCAGTGATATAGATATTATAACTCACTCAGAAATGTTCCTGTTGCAGACTGGTATATCTTAAAATAATAAATTGGTCCCGCTCAAACTCAGAAAACCGTTTAGGGCCTTTCAAAACCGAAAGAGGTGAAGGCATTTTGAAAGAGGCTGTTAGTAATAGACATGGCAAGTTACATCTGACTTATTAAAACAGAGGATGATTTTATAAATGAGTCCATTAGAAAGTATTCATGAAATGTTAGGGCTCTGAGAATGAGAGGAATAGGAGGGAAGAGAAGATAATTAAGGCAGTTAGAAATCTGTTACTTTGTGAGCTTGCCAACGGAAATAATTCCTACATTCATTCTCCGGCAGACAGTGCCGCTTTGCTGGGGCCTGCAGGAAGCTGGACACCAAGGAGAAGGAGGCATGAGGGCCCAACCCCTGCCCTTTGGGCTCACGTCTGCGTGAGGGTGGACAAAAGCAAACATTTGAACAAATAAACCGCCACACCACGGGCTACGCACAGTACTAGAAATATGTGTACGAGGTATCCCCACACTCTTACCATTGCGGTCAAGTCAATCCCAACTCATGGCAGCCCCAGTGTTACAGAGTACACCTATGCTCCACAGGGTTTGTTTGGCTGTAAGCTTTACAGGAGCAGATCACCAGGCCTTTCTTCCACGGAGCCACTGGGTGGGTTCAAACCACTAACTTTTAAGTTAGTAGCCAAGTGCAAATCTTTTGCACCAACCACAGACCTATACAAAGCCCATTTAAAAAAAAAAAAAAAAAAACACCAAATCTGTTGCCATCAAGTCAATTCCAACTCATAGTGATCCTATAGGACAGAGTAGAACTGCCCCATAGGATTTCCAAGGCTGTAATCTTTATAGAAGCAGACAGCTACATCTTTCTCCTATGGAGCAGCAGCTGGTGGGTTTGAACTGCTGACTTGTCGGTTATCAGCCAAGCACTTAACCAGTGCACCACCAGGGCTCCTGGCATACAAGGCATAGAAGTAGAAAAAACAGGGAGTGCTTTCTAATGGAGGGCTTCTTAAGGGACATAATACCTCGGCTGTTGTTATGGATTGAATTGTATCCCCAAAAATTGTGTGTTGTAATTCCTAACCTCTGTGCCCGTGGTTATAATCCCATTTGGGAATGGGGTGTCTTTGTTATGTTAATGAGGCAGTGTTAGTGTAGGGTGTGTCTTGAGTCAATCTCTTTTGAGACATAAAAGAGATTAAACAAGCAAGCGAGTTAGCAGAGATGGGGGAAGACAGAAGCCAAGCCACATGAAGATCGCCCAAGAGCAGAAGCTCAAAGAGACAAGGACCTTCCTCCAGAGTCAGCAGAGAGAGAAAGCCTTCCCCTAGAGCTGCCACCCTGAATTTGGACTTCTAGCCTCTGTGAGAAAATGAATTTGTTAGAGCCACTCACTTGTGGTGTTTCTGTGATAGCAGCACTAGATAACTAAGATAGCTGTGCATTGAAAGGTGAGTAGGTATTTGCCAAGCAAGAAAAGGCGAATGCTTGGGAGGGCATTCAAGAAGGGAATAGCATGTGTCTTAGTCACCTAGTGCTGCTATAACAGAAATACCACAAGTAGATGGCTTTAACAAAGAGAATTTATTTTCTCACAGTCTAGAAACCTAGAAGTCCAAATTCAGGGTGCCAGCTCCAGGGGGAGGTTTTCTCTCTCTGTCACCTCTGGGGGAAGGTCCTTGTCATCAATCTTTTCCTGGTCAAGGATCTCAGCACAGGGACCCCAGGTCCAAAGGATACGCTATTCTCCTGGCTCTTGTTTCTTGGTGGTATGAGGTCCCCATGTCTCTCTGCTCGATTCTCTCTTTTGTATCTCCAAAGAGACTGGCTTAAGACACAACCTAATCTTGCAGATTGAGTCCTGCCTCATTAGCATAACTGCCTCTAATCCTGCCTTATTAACTTCATAGAGGTAGAATATACAACACATAGGAAAATCACATTAGATGACAAAATGGTGATCACACAATACTGGAAACCGTGGCCTAGCCAAGTTGATACATATTTATGTGGGACACAATTCAATCCATGACAGCCTGCAAAGGCATGGAGATGTAACACTGCACAGTGTGTTTGAGGGCAGGGTAACCACCAACCGGTGCGGTACACACATTCAAATTAGAAAAAGACACCACCTTTATCTAGTTCAAAAAATCAGTTAGGAATATTATGAGGTACTCTCCTAAGTGTGTGCTAGTGAAGGTTTTATATGGGAGGGCGGTTTTGTTGGGAGGCCTATATGCTCTTGCATAAATTAGCATGTGTGTATGACGTGAACGGCACCAGCGTACATGTGACATCCTTGTTCAGTGCACAACCTGAATACCTGTGCATGCAAGGCCTTATTGGTAGGACTCTTAAGCGTAAAGTACAATCATGAGCGAGTGGGCCCTGTGTGTTAGGGGGTGGTGAGGAAGTGGGGAGGCAACAGCGGCAGGAAATATGGGTAGGAAGTGGGTGGAGCCAGGGCCTTGCATGCTGCCGACGGGAAACAATGGAGAGCCGGGAAGAAAGAGAAGGTCCAAGCAGCATATCTGGAAGTTCCCTCCAGGCTGCAGGCTGGATGTGGCCAGCTGAATATGGCCCCAAAGACATCCAGGTTCTAATGCCTGGAATCCTCGAATGTTAGCTTATATAGCAAAAGGGATTTTGCAGGTGTAATTAAGGATCTTGAGATGGGGAGATTTCCTGGATTATGTGGGTGAGCCATAAATGCCACCACCAAAACCAAAAACCCACTGCTGTCGAGCTGATTCCTACTCATAGTGATGCTGTAGAACAGAGTAGAACTGTCCTGTAGGGTTTCCTAGGCTGTAATCTTTACAGAAGCAGATTGCCAGGTCTTTTCTCACTCAAAGTAAGTGGTGGATTCAAACTGCTGACCTTTCAGTTAGCAGCTGAGCACTTAACTACTGCGCCAGCAGGGCTCCTTAATGCCATCACAAGGGTCCTTATAAGAGAGACACAAAGGAATATTAGACTACAGAAGAGAAAGAAGGCGGAGTGATGTGGAAGCAGGCTGATTTTCAGATGCTGTGCTGCTGGCTTTGAAGATGGAGGAAGGGTCCGTGGGCCAAGGAATACCAAGAACCAGCTCAAGAAGCTCCCAGGAAAGGCAAGGAGAGGATTCTCCCCTAGACCTTTGGGAGAGAGCCTGTGGAACCATTTGGGATTTCTGACCTTCAGAACTCTAAGAAACAAATGTGTTGTTTTAAGCCACTAAGTTTGTGGTAATTTGTTACAGCAGCCACAGTAAGCTAATACAGTGAGCATGTGGCGCACCAGAGCCTGGACTGGGGGACTGCAGATAGGTGACAGCCCAGGCTGCCAGAGATAACAGCAGAACTTGTATTTAATTTACTTTTTATTGCATTCTTTCCAATGTCTATTTTGGTGAATGTTTTATACTATACTATACCATACTATGAGGCAGTAGTGGTTCAATGATAGAGTTTTTTTTTTCAATTTTTTTTTTATTGTACTTTAGATGAAGGTTTACAGAATAGTTTCTCATTAAACAATACACATATTATTTTATGACAATGGTTACCAACCCCACGACATGTCAACACTATCCCTTCTCAACCTTGGGTTCCCTATTACCAGCTTTCCTGTCCCCTCCTGCCTTCTAGTCCTTGTCCCTGGGCTGTTGTGCCCCATTAGTCTCGTTTTGTTTTATGGGCCTGTCTAATCTTTGGCTGAACAGTGAACCTTGGGAGTGACTTCATTACTGAGCTAAAAGGGCATCCGCGGGCCATCTTCTCGGGGTTTCTCCAGTCTCTGTCAGGCCAGTAAGTCTGGTCTTTTTTTGTGAGTTAGAATTTCATTCCACATTTTCCTACAGCTCTGTCTGGGACCCTCCGTTGTGATCCCAGTCAGAGCAGTAACTGGTGGTAGCTGGGCACCATGTAGGTTGTACTGGACTCAGTCTGGTGGAGGCCTTGGTAGCTGTGATCCATTAGTCCTTTGGACTAATCTTTCCCTTGTATCTTGTTCTCTTCATTCTCCCTTGCTCCCAAGGAGGTGAGACTAGTGGAGTATCTTAGATAGCTGCTCACAGGCTTTTAAGATCCCAGACACTACTCACCAACGTAGAATGTAGAACATTTTCTTTATAAACTGTGTTATGTCAACTGAGCTAGATGTTCCCCGAGACCATGGTCCCCACAGCCCTCAGCCCAGCAATTTGGTCCCTCAGGGAGTTTGGATGTGTTTATGGAGCTTCCATGACCTTTCCTTATACAAGTTGTGCTGGCTTCCCCAGTAACGTGTACTGTCTTACCCTTCACCAAAGTTACCTCAGTGGTAGAATTCTTACCTTCCATGTGGGAGACCCAGGACTGATTCCTGGCCAATGCACCTCATACGCAGCCACCGCCCATCTGTGAGTGGAGGCTTGTGTGTTGCTATGACACTGACCAGGCTTCAGCGGAGCCTCCAGACTAAGACAGACAGACTAGGAAGAAAGGCCTGGAAGAGAGCATCTACTTCCAAAAATCAGCCAACGAAAACTGTGTAAATCACATTGGTCCAATCCACAACTGATCATGGGGATGGTGCAGGACCAGGCAGTGTTTTGTTCCATTGTGCATGATGGGTCACCATGAGTCGGGGGCTAACTCCACAGCAGCTAACAACAATAACAATATAATATAGTAGTACTAGTGCTATAGTATACTAGTAACAGGTATGTGCACGTCCTGGGAGTGCTTGCTGGAATTTTTTTTCTGATGGAGCTGCGTGATCAAAACATGTGTGGGGACCCCTGGGCTGGGGGCAGGGTGTGCAATGAGGAGACTGGCAAGGCCCGGGAGAGGTGACAGGGAGGGGGTGAGGTGGGGGCAGCAGTCAGGAGAAGCATATGGAGCTGGATGAACAGGCCTGGGATTGTCTGTGAGGGATGGGAGCAGAGCCCTTGAGGGCGCCCAACAAGTCCCGACTTGTGATAACATGGGGCGCCGTTCAGGAAGAGAAGGTGACGAGATCAGCTCTACTGAGTTTTGAGAAGCCTGGGGGCATCTTCAGCAGCCAGATAAGTGGGTTTGTGGTTCAGTCTCAGAAAAAATACAACCAGAATGCTCCTTAGAAGTGAGGTTGGTGAGACTTGGGCTTGCTTACCTTGGTCACGTCATCAGGTAAGATCAATTGCTAGAGAAGGACATCATGCTTAGTAGAGGAGAGGATCAGCGAAAACGAGGGACACCCTCCATGAGATGGATTGACACAATAGCCTACCAGTGGACTCAAATATACCAGCAATGGTGAAGATGGCACAGGACTGGGCAACGTTTCATTCTGTGGTACATAAGGTCATCATGAGCTGGAGCCGTCTCGATGGCATCTAACAACAATAATTCGCAGATGGGCCAGGGTGGAAAGCTGAGGACACAGGGCTTAAGGGTTGAAAAGAAAGGAATGGCAAGAGAGAGGAAATACCTACCCAGGCCAGAAGAGTGCATTAGAGAAAGCAGGGGTAATGAAGTGGCCCTTGGGGTCCCACGCCACCTGGCATCTGCTGGATTTGGGGTGGGGGTGGCATGGAGGCCCTTTGCTGAGGTGGACTCAGGGGTGAGGCTGAGACTGAAAGCAGGTAGGGCAGACCCAGCAGGGAATTATTAGGAGCTGAAGAAAAGCGTTTCTTAACTGTGACTGACTTTTTTTTTTTTTTGTCAATCAGGATAGAAACAATGAAGCTCCCCTTTGGAGAACATCTCCAGTTATTTTTTGGAGGAGATCTGAAACAGTGAGGGATGGGGTCAGGGTCCAAGAAATGGAAAATTTGCTTGAAAGATTTTCCACAATAAAGGAAGAGTGCCAGGAATCTCGGCTCCTCAGGGAGCAAGGTCTTGCCTCTGTCTGAAGCTCCTGAGTGCAAGCACACCCACGCCCGCACCTCTCTCCCCTGGCAAGCACACCCATGCCCGCACCTCTTTCCCACTGCAAGCACGCCCACACCCGTGTCTCTCTCCCATCAACACCTGTAGAACTGCTGTTGGGGAAGGAGCTGTTAATGACAGAATGTCCATAAGCATTATAAAGCCTCCCTTTATTTTATTTTCAGGTGTGTTTGTGTGAGGGAGTAATTCTTTTTTTGTATTTTCTTATAAAATTAAACAAACTTGTACTAGCCAACACTCATCTGTCAATTTGTCATACAGTGGTGGCTTGCATATTGCTATGATGCTGGAGGCTATGCCATTGGTATTTCAAATGCCAACAAGGTCATCCATGTTGGACACATTTCAGCAGAATTTCCAGACTAAGATTAGGAAGAAAGGTCTGGTGATCTACTTCTGAAAATTAGCCAATGAAAATCCTATGGATCATGACAGAATACTGTTCCATAGTTATGGATTGAATTGTGTCCCCCCCAAAATACCTGCTGTAAATCCTAACCTGTACGTCTGTGGTTACAATCCCGTTTGGGAATGGATTATCTTTGTTACGTTAATGAGGCAGGATTAGTGTAGGGAATGTCTTGAGTCAATCTCTTCTGAGATTTATAAGAGTTTAGACAAGCAAGGGAGCAAGCAGAGATGGGGGAAGATAGACGCCAATCCATGAAGAAACAAGTTGAAGAGACAAGGACCTGCCCCAGAGCCAACGGAGAGAGAAAGGCTTCCTTCCCCTAGATCCGGCGCCCTAAATTTGGACTTCTAGCCTCCTAAACTGTGAGAAAACAAGTTTCTGTTTATTAAAGCCATCCACTTGTGGTATTTCTGTAATAGCAGCACCAGGTAACTAAGGCATCCACATAGTGCTGGACGATGAACCCCCTCAGCTGGAAGGCACTACACAATAGCCACAACAATAGACTCGAGCATTCCAGTGATCGTAAAGATGGCGCAGGACCCGGCTAGATTTCGTTCTGTTGTACGTGGGGTCTTCCTGAGTCGGAGGTGACTCAACGGCAACTAACAACAGTTTTACTAAACAGAACCTAAATTAAATGAGTGTGAAAGTGTGGTTTTACTTGATTTTTAACGAAATAAGTCTTCGGTCTTCCCTTCACCCCCACCCCTGCCCAGGACAGCACTGAGTTTCCCTCTTCTCTCTCGAACGCAGCCCCTCACAGCGACCTGAATATTTTTAATAGAATGGGTTACATCAGCATCCTTCCTTCCAGAACAACGGACCAGCTCTTGGAGGGGATGCTGGAAGATCAGGACAGGTTGCAGTGGCCAAAGAAGTGATCAGTTTGAGCTTCTGAGTCATGAATTGTCATAATTAGAAGGCAGACAGAGTGTGTCGCTGTTGCTCATTTGCTGCCTGTCCTCTGTAAAAGCTTTGGGAATTCAAATGGTAGGCTTTTAAAAGAAAAACCGCGTAGGGCTGTACTTAACGGGGTGAGTGGCTGGGGGGAATGAAGTGGCTGCCCTAGAAACAGGACTGCATGACATCTTCAGGTTCCTGTGGGGTCAGCAGTGCAGGTGGGCTCTATTAGGAGAGAAGATGGGGCAGAGAATGACTGTTGAGCAGGCAACCAACAGTGTCTGTCACAGAGGATATCTTGCCTGTGTACTTCATCTACCCACCAAACAAGTACGGAGCCCCCGTGAGCTCCAGGTTCTTCCTGAAAGGGAAGCTTCACATGGTGAGACTCGGCCCTTGTCCTGCTCAGGAGAGAGGTCGTGTCCATGGGCCAGAATTAAACATCGGTGAGGTAAATGCAGGGTACTCCTGCAACCTGGGAGTGGCAGTGAAAAACTAGTCTTAGAGACCTGAGGAGAGCTTCACAGAGGAGGTGATATTTGAGCTGGCTCTTGAAGGATGAATAGGAGTTTGCCAGGTGAAAATGACAAGAAAAGGCCATTTCAGGCCAAGCACAGATCCAGAGCTCTAAAAGCTCCTGCTTTTGTCTTTGCCACCCCACACCCGCCCCCGCCCTTCGTTTTCTACCACCATCACCAACCTGGCTCTGAAAGGGCTCCCTGCTTTCTCACGGCTCCGCTTCCCAGCTCATCTTGGTTGTTCTGAGAGTGACGGGTTATTTTGCTCCTTCCACTTGGGGAGTCTTCATCTGGGGGGACATCAAGTCCTTCAGAACTGCCGTGGGTACTGTGGGCTGCTGTGTGGGCGTTCGATCTTTGCTCAGTCCACAAAGGCACCCCAGCTTTTGGAGATGTGCTTGTCCCACCCCCTGCGGCCAGGCAGTCTCGTGGAGGCTGCACTCAGCCCCATCCTGGGCTGTGTGACCTGAGCTGGGCTGGGTGATATATCCGCCCCCTGGCCACCATGATGGGCCAGATGCCAGCATGGGACTCATTCCTATATTGTCTCTGGCTGCTTTCATGCCTCGGCAGCAGAGGTGAACAGGTCCACAGAGACCATATGGCCCTCCATGCCTAGATTACAGTCAGTTCTCAGAATCTGAGGTAGTTATGTTTTATAAAGTCACCGAAAAGCCTGAATTAGGGAATTTAGAACCATTGCTCCCGGAGGAAACACAGGGTTCAGTTCCTGGGAGCCACTGTGTATTCTGAGTCCCTTCCAACCCAGGGGGCTCATCTTCCAGCACCATATCTGACAATGTTCTGTTGTGATCCATAGAGTTTTCACTGGCTAATTTGCAGAAGTAGATCACCAGGCCTTTCTTGTTGGTGTGTCTCAGTCTGGAAGCTCTGCTGAAATCTGTACTCCTCATGGGTGACCCTGCTGGTATTTGAAATACCAGGGGCATAGCTTCCAGCATCACAGCAACGGGCAAGCCACCACAATATGGCACACTGTCAGGCAGTGGTGGCAGCTGAGCACACAGCTTTTCAACATATTTGCATAATTCATAGCATTTGAGAATATCATTGAGTGACATACAACCTTGGTGGCAGAGCATCCTTATTCATGGTGCACTGTCTTGGCGGCCAGAGCCTGGGGGAGGGGTGTGTGGCCCACCAAAGAGGAGCGCTGACAGGTGAGTCACTGACGTCACCGACAGGAGAGTCCCTTAGACACACATGGTCCAATGCCCGGCCCCAGAGTTCTGAGCCCTGGGTTTACACGCAAGCAACAGAAGACTGTTATTCACTTTGTCCTTAACCTGACATAAATCAAGAGTTGGAAACAAAACACAGATATTATGTTCATCATTTTCCAGCTTGAGGCAGTTTTGTCCTCTCATTTTTCTAAACCAGTGCTAAATGGGAAAAATGCTGCTTTATACTATAAATTAGAGTCCCTCACTGCTGTCACAGGGGGCAGTGGTGTTCAGTGGTAGAATTCTTGCCTTCCCTGTGGGACTTGGGTTCGATTCCTGGCCAGCGCATCTCAAGCACAACCACCACCCATCTGTCAACAATGGCCTCAAACATACTGATGGGGCAACACTTCCTTCTGTCGTGAGTGGGCTTATCATGAGTCAGAGCCAACGCGATGGCAACTCACAACAACAAGTGGCCTTAGGTAAAAAAAAATAAGATAAATGTGTACTTTAACCATCGAGCCAATGAAATAATCTGAAAAAGGTCCATCACCAATCACAAACTCAAAGCTTGAGTTCGGAAGCTGGGGAGGAGTTGGTCAGGTGAGTGGAGGTGAGGATGGTACAGGTAGTCCCCGACTTACCACGGGGTTCCGTTCTGACAATGACTCCTTGGTAAGTCGGTTCTGACATAAGTCAGATACTGCTTTTTTTTCTTTTTAGTTTTCATTATCATTGCCTTTTACTATCAGCATCTTTAGAAATTCGATCTTCATCTTTGGGGGTTGGAAACATTACATCTGAGTATGATAACACCAGCAGATTACACACTGCAACACTCTATGTGGTACGTATTACTAACTGTAAGATGTACAAAAAAAAAAACAAACAAACCAGAAGGTTGTAAGTGCGGTTCATCGTAACTCAAATACATCGTCTGTTGGGGACTACCTGTACTATATATAGACTGAGCAGCAGCATGAGCAAGGAACAGCCCACGTGTTCACAGAGAGGGACGCGGCTCCACATGACAGGAGAGTAATGTGCCCCTGAGAGTAGGGGGCCGGTCATGGGGCGCCTCTTTGTCCCGCTGAGGAGTTTCAACATGCCTCTGGGCTTCAGGGGTCCCTGGGTGGCACAAACAGTTAAGCACACAACTACTAGCTGCAGGGTTGGTGGTTCGAACCCACACAGGGGCTCCTCAGAAGACAAGCCTGGCAATTTGGTTCCAAAAGATCACAGCCTTGAAAACCCTATGGAGCAGTTCTACTCTGCACACATGGGGTCGCAATGAGTCAGAATCAACTTGACAGCAAACAATAACAACAATCTGGGCTTGGAGGGTTTAGGGGGAAGGGACATGGTCAAATGTGCGTTCTAGAACCATCACTGTGGCAACTATCTAGTGGGGGGACAGAAGAGAGGGAGACCAGGGACTGGAGTTTGAGTTCAGTCCTAGAGTTACAGTTCTGACTGCCAGTTAAACCCTGAGTCTAGCGGGTGTAGGTCACGCACAGTGCCTGGTATACAGCAGGGGCTCAATAAACAGCCACTGTTACTATTTCTGTTATTAGGTGTCCACCACCACCACCTGCAGACTGACGACTAACAGAACATATCAATCACAGGAACGCTGAGGCTGACACAGCTTCTACCGCCAACCCCAACAACATGCCACGCCAAGCCTCTGCAGAGCTCACCTACAGCCTGCGGCCGTGGCCTTCACCTCCACCTTCACCCTTCAGGGGTGCCTTCCCATCTTTCATGTCTCCACATGCTACCCGACTCATGACGGCCTTGCTTTTCACGCTGCGCCCCAGCTCCCAGCCCAAATCCTGGGGATGAGGAATGACTGTGTTATAAAGTACTGGCTCCCGGTCAACTGGGAAAGACCCAGGTCAGAGAGAAGTCCGAGGAATCAAGGGCTGGGCGAGACGTGTCCCAGGTGCGTTTGGGCCTTTCACCGGGAATTCCTGTTCTGTGTACAGCAAATAGGTGGCAAGAGCTCCAAGACCACACTGTGTCACTGGAGACATCACCAATCGATCACAGCACTCTTCCCTGCTAAACCCAGATGAGCCGGAACATCCTTTTCAGCACAGTGCTCAGGCAATCAGCAGTAACATGCTTTACACCGAGAGACCTTATCCCCTGTCCTCATGGTTTCATGAAGTGTTTTCTGCTCTGCTCCTCTAGAGTGAACTAGGTTGTGGGAATGCTCCCGGTCCTCCTCTCTAATCCCTCATTTACCCTTTATCACGGGAGGAGGAGGTTTAATATTGTTGAGAGACTGACATTTCCCAATTCCTAGAGGACCAAACCATGACTCATCTGTCAGTGTGCTGTACTGCAGTGGCTTGCATGTTGCTGTGATGCTGGAAGCTGTGCCACCACTATTTCAAATATCAGCAGGGTCACCCATGTGGACAGGTTTGAACAGATCTTCCAGACTAAGACAGACTAGGAAGAAAGTCCTGGAGATCTTCTTTCAAAAATCAGTCAATGAAAACCCTATAACAGAACATTATCTGACTCACTTGCTTTGGACATGTCATCAGGAGGGATCAATCGCTGGAGGAAGACATCATGGTTGGTGAAGTAAAGGGCTAGTGAGGCAAGGGGACCCTCAGTGAGATGGACTGGCACAGTAGCCGAAGGGATGGACGCAAACATACCAGTGATTGTGAGGGTGACACAGGACTGGGCAATGTTTCATTTTGTTGTACATAAGGTCACCATGAGTCAGTCAACTCAACAGCAGCTACCTATCTATCTATCTAGAGGAGCAGGGGTTAATGTGCTAGAGAGGGCCCAGGCCCTCAAACTTACTCGCCAGGCAATTCACAGGCAGAACTGCAGAACTATAGGCTCTTCCTTCTAGGGCAGGAGAAGGGACCCCACCTCTTGAAGGGGAGGGAGAGACCCAGCCTTACAGGTGAGGGGAGGGGACCAGTTGGGAAAAACTATTTTGGTTTTTCAATTGTCCAAGTCATTTTATCCAACTTCTTAGCCAACAAATCAGAGTATAAATTTCTAGTAGTCCCCAGTGAGAGTCAATTAGTTAGCTACTCAATTAGTTTGTTTCCTGAAAAAGGAGGAAGATGAAGACATGATCTGAGGCCTCACAGTCTCTTTGAAGTTGCAAAAAACGAGAGAAGGAAGCCCAGAGAATAACTGCAGAACGTCTGCCTGATCAGATTTTCTACAAATACTCACTGACTTCTTTCTCCCATGGGGTGTGTAGTTTCCTAGCAGTCAGATGCTTACATCCCTGGTTTATAGTAAGGCTTGTGGCCACAATCTGTTCTTCTCTTTCCTTACTATCTGTGGCAGAATTCCTGAAATCAATGAGTCGAAATCTAAACACACTAACGTTCATCCCCTACTCAAAAACAACAACAAAAAAGTTGCCATCGAGTCAATATCAACTCAAGTCGACCTCATCTGTGTCAGAGTAGAACCGTGCTCCATAGGGCTCTCAATGGCTGATTTTTTGGAAGTAGATTGCCAGGACTTTCTTCTGAGGCACCTCTGGGTGGATTTGAACCTTCAACCTTCTGTTAGTAGTTGACCACTTAACCATTTGTAGGGACTTCCTTCCAAATAAACCAAAACCAAACCCGCTGCCGTCGAGTCGATTCTGGCTCATAGTGACCCTATAGGACAGAGCAGAACTGCCCCATTGTGTTTCCAAGGAACGGCTGGTAGATGCAGACTGCTGACCTTTTGGTTAGCAGCTGTAGCTCTTAAGCACTGTGCCACCAGGGCTCCAACCTTTTTTTCTCCAGAAAATACAATGAATTTACGACCCTATATCAAACATCTTCAAATCCTAGTCCTACAAGTAAGGTACTTTATTGTAGAAAATGAAAAGAAATCGGTAAAGGACAAAAGCACTAAGCAGGCTAACGGTCAACAAGATTAGTCACTTGCATTAAATCGATAGTGCCCCAGGCAGAGTTCGTCAATTTGTATTTAAATAAAAAGTGAGAAAAACAATCGGCCTACTGAAAGAACATCAACAAAAAAGATTAAATAATCTCTCCGCTGACAAAATACGCTGCTTTGAATATATTTTAACTCCAACTATAGGCTAAATTCCAATTTCAGTATCTTATTTAAGGAAAATAGGCTTTCTCCACAAAGAAGTAGAAAACACATTTCCTCATAACTTTCATTATTTTGTTTTGATTAAAATAGCAAATATTCATTCATGTTTCTTTATACATACGCTGTTGTTGCTGTCACACTGACCCCGACTCACGGAGGCCCCATGGGTGCAGAGTAGAACTGCTCCATAGGGTTTTCTGGACTGTGACCCTTCAGAAGGAGATCTCCAGGCCTGTCTTCCAAGGCACCTCTGGGTGGGTTCCAACCACCAACCTTTCAGCTAGTAGTCAAGTGCTTAACCATTTGCGCCACCCAGGGATTCCTTTTATAGTATGAGTTCTACATAATTAAGAGGATACTGAATGTGATTGTGTAGCCTATGTGTAAACTTAACGTTATGTCGTAGGCATGCGCTGTCAATACAGAGTCCTTCCAAATGTTACTAATGCTGCTAGCAAGCCCCTGAATTTTTTTAAATTTTTTTTATTGTACTTTAGATGAAGGCTTACGGAGCAAACTAGTTTCTCATTAAACAATTAATACACATATTGTTTTGTGACATTGGTTGCCCACCCCATGACATGTCTACTCTCTCCCCCTCTCCACCTTGAGTTCCCTATTACCAGCTTTCCTGTCTCCTCCTGCCTTCTTGTCCTTGTCCCTGGGCTGGTGTGTTTAGTCTCGTTTTGTTTTATGGGCCTGTCTAGTCTTTGGCTGAAGGGTGAACCTCAGGAGTGACTTCAGTACTGAGTTATAAGGGTGAAGTCCCTGAAATTGTTGATCGGGTCAACGATGACTCTCATCCAAAGGACCTTTTCCTGTCATCCTCTCGTAGCACCTGGCACTAACTGACCGGTTTTTTTCTTGATATGTCCTCACGGTTGAGTTTCTGCTGCCTCTCTCGCTTCCCCGTAGATTCAGCCCCCTGCCTCGCCACTAAGTATAGGAGCTGCACAAGGCGTGGTCTCTGATCTTCTCATTCTATGATCTCTTAGCTTATCTCATCCCTCCACAATGATGACTCACACATTAGTTTCCACCCCAGTCCTCTCAGAACCTGTCTCACTGCTGACTAGGCCTTTCTCTCGGAGGTCTCAAAGGCATCTCGAAGCCACATGTCCACAAATGAACTCAAGAGCTTCCCCAAGCCTGGTCCCCTTCCAGCATTAGCCAGCCTGAAGACGGTTCTCAAGCCAGAAACCCAGAAGTCCATCCTTGACCTTTCGTTTCTCCCACTCCATCCGTATAGCCTGTGAGTGGCCAAACCCGTAAGTGTTACCCCTTACGTGTCTCCTAAATCCATCCACTGTTCCCTACCTCAACCACTGGGCCAGCGAGTATGAGTGTACACTGCATAATGCCACCACCTCTTGCCTATTCTACAATACCTGCCAACTCATCTCCTCGCCTTTTGGTCTCTCCGAGCCATCTTCCAACCTGCAGCCAGAGTGATCTTATTAAAATGCAAATCTAATCATATTGCTCCTTTGCATAATTGCTCTTAAGGCATGGCCTGGCCTACATCTCCTGAGTCACCGCCCATCAAGACCCCTGGTTTTTCTGCATGGCCTGGCTGCTTGCTACCCCTCCATCATCCCTCAGCTCCATCCACCCTGGCCTTCCTACAGCTACTCAAATGACCGCAGGTGCCCTACTGACCCACAAGGCCTTTGAATGTGCTGCACCCTCTACCTGCAATGTTCTTCCTGCCTGTGGTCTCCTCCGGAATCTCAAGACAAGCTCCCCAACCACACGCTCACACTGAGACTCCCCCTCTCCTGTAGAGCATTGATCACAGCGCGCTTTAAGTTCTAGCACTCATTTGTGTAAATCTTTGACCAACAGTGCCTTTGACGTTGGTAAGCATCATAATGGTAAGAATTATATTTTTTTCTTTTACTTGCTGTTGAATCACCAGTAACTAAAACACAAGACCAGCAGCTGCTCAATAAACATTTGTTGAACAAGTGAACTACCTAACTAATGTGCTGTGATATAGTTTTGCCATTTTTGTCACGAAATATTAAATGCCTACCTCATCCTACTTTTAGGTTTCCTGGGTTTTGCCATTATAAAATGTTATAATAAATGCCTTTCAACACAAAATTACTTTTTCTTCCTTTAAATCATTTTCTTAGGATAGAGTCCCAGAAGTTAAACTACAAAGTTAAAGATAAAGGCTCTTAGTCCGGTCAAAGACAAAAAGTCAGAGCAGATATCTTGCTTTGATTCTGGGGTTATCTTACCCACGAAACCAAATATTCACTTCAAAGAAATCCCAGACCAAAATTAATCCATCAGCGGCTTTTCTTTCACCCAAAGTTGCAAACCATTTGTTTCCTGTTGGAAGTCAGGCTTACTAAATTTGAATTTCAAAAGATATGGCTGGGTGGAGGGCCAGAGACCATCCAGTGACCTGACACCAGCTGATCTCAGTAAAACGGGCAGGGCAGGGTTCAATCAATCATGTTGTTAGCCAACGGCTGAACTTCTATATTTCTCCCTCCTCGTCCCTTTATAAGCCTCGTTGTACCGAGCTTCTTTGAGCCATTTTTTCTGGTATCAAAATGGTCTCCCTATATGTATATAGAGTAACTGCTCAGAATAAACCTTACGTTCAAATTTTGTTGTTTTAATTATTTTTAACAGTCCCCATCTGATGAAAAAAAATTTGTTTTAATTTGCATTTGCTTGGTGAAAGTGAACAGTTCTTATTTTGTAGCCATCTGTATTTCTTCATTGATAAAAGTTTGTCCTATGTTCTTTGCTTATTTATTCAAATCTTAATTTAAAAAAATTAAACTATATAAGCTTTTAGGGTGAGGATTTGTCTATCATACCTCATGTAAATTATTTTTCCCAATTTTTGGTTTTTAGTTTACGTGCTGTTTGACATATTAGATACTTAAACTGCAGTCAAAGATTTTTGACCTGTTCTTTATGAGTTCTCACACTGTTTTTCTATCTACCCATGGTTCTGAAAGTGTGGTCTCTGGGCCAGCACATGAGTATGACCCAGGTGCCTGTTAGAAGTGCAAAGTCTGCTCCACTGCAGACCTATTAGAGGGAGCCCTAGTGGCACAGTGTTTAAGTGCTCAACTGCCAACCAAAAGGCAGATGGTTCAAACCCACCAGCAGCTCCTGGGGAGAAAGACGTGGCAGTATGCTTCCGTAAAGATTAAAGCCTTGGAAACCCTGTGGGGCAGTTCTACTCTGTCCTATAGGGTCGCTACGAGTCGGAATCAACTTGACAGCAATGGGTTTGGTTTTTGGTATTACTCAGGGACTCTGAGCCCAGCCATCTGTGTTCACAAGTCCTCTAGGTGATTCTGATGCATAAGAAAGGCCTTCCTCACCTAAAAATTCTTCTGAGCTTTGCATTTTGGTATATGATAGTACAGTGAAAAACTAAATTACTGTTTCTTCCAACTCCCCATTAATTTATGATTCTTCATCCTGTATTAAGTTTTTATAAACATTCAGGTTTGCCTCTGTGCTTTTTTTAACAGCTTTATTAAAATATATTTCACGTACCATTATATTTTTTTAACAGCTTTATACAAAATATATTTCACATACCCATTAAAGTGTACAATTCAGTGGTTTTTAATGTATTCACAGAGTTGTACAACAACCATCACTACAATCTAACTTTACATTTCAACACTCCAAAAAGAAACCCCAGATCCATTAGCACTCACTCCTCAGTCCTCTCGCCCCAGGCAACCACTCATCTACCTCCTGTCTCTATGAATTTGCCAAGTGAAGACATTTCCTACAAGTGAAAATACAATATGTGGTCTTTTGTGACTGGCTGCTTGCACTGTGCATACTGTTTTCAAGATTCATCCATGTGATAGCAGGTGTCAGGACTTCGTTCTCCTTTATGGTTGACTAGTTCACTGTATGATACACCACATTTTATCCATTAATCAGCTGATGCACATTTACTCCTGTTTAATTTTCTGGTAGAGACTGAGTAAAACTGACATTAAATGTTTGGTAGAATTCGTCGGTGAAACTATCTGGGCTTGGAGGTTTTTTGCGTGGTTTTTAGTGAAAATTCAATGTTTAAAATATTTATTTCTTCTTGAGTCCATTTTGGTAGTTTCTGTCTTCCTAAGGATTTTTCTAGTTCATCAAAGTTATATAATTGGTTAGCATACATTTCTTCATGGTAATCCCTCGTTACCATATTTGTTTCTGCAAAATCAGTAGTACTGCCCCTTCATCTTTCCTGATTTGAGTAATCTGAGTCTTCTTTTTTTCTTGGTGAGTCTAGCTGAAGTTTGTCAATCTTGTTGATCTTTTCAAACAATCAACTTTTGGTTCATTATTGTCTCTACTGTTTTTCTTTCCTCCATTTATTTCCACCCTAGTCTTTATTACTTCATTCCTTCTGTTTGCTTTATTTTGTTCTCTTTTTCCAGTTTCTTAAGGTGGAAAATTACTGATATGAGGTATTTCTTCTTTTTTAGTGTAGACATTTGCGGCTATAAATTTCCCTCTAAGCACTGCCTTAGCAGCATTCCGTAAGTTTTATTACGTTCTGCTTTCGTTTATATCAAAGAATTTTCTAATTTCCCTTGTGATTTGTTTAATTTCCACATTTTGTGAATTTTCCAAATGTTCTTCTGTTGTTGATTTCTAATTTCATTCCATTGTGGTAACAGAACATACTCCATATTATTCCAAACCTTTTAAATTTATTGAGACTTGCTTTATGGCTTAACATATGATCCTGGAGAATGTTGCATGTGCACTTGAGAACAACGTGTATCCTGCTGTTCTTGGGTCGAGTACTCACTCTATAGCGATCTGTTTGGTATAGTTAGTTGGTTTATAGTGTTGCTCAGATTTACTTTCTTACTGATCTTCTGCCTAGTTGTTCCACGGAGTATTGAAGTCTCCAAATATAATTGTTGAATTGCCTTTCTTCCTTCAATTATATCAGGTTTTGTTTCACAAATATTTAGGGCTGTTTTTTAGGAGCATATACGTTTCTAATCATTATATCTTTCTGGTAAATTTACCCTCTTATCATTATAAAATGTCCTTGCTTTTCTCCAGTAACAATTTTTATCTTAGTGTCTATTTTTTTTTTTTTTTATATTAGTATCATATAACTGCTCCAGCTCTTTTTTGGTTACTCCTTCCATAACCAAAATTAAACCAAACCCACTGCCATCAAGTCGATCCTGATTCATAGCAACCCTATAGGACAGACTAGAACTGCCCCATAGGGTTTCCAAGGCTGTAAATAAATCTTTATCGACAAAGACTGCCACCTCTTTCTCCTGCGCTCCTATCTTTATTCACCCTTTTATTTTCTATCTGTCTTTGAATAATGCTCTTGAAGACAGCATATAGTTGGATCATGGTTTCTTTTTTGTCTTTTGTTTTGAATCCCTTCTGTCTTCTCTTTCTCTTGGCTGGAGTGTTTAACCCATTTAAGTAATTTCCTATAGGGTAATTGCTTTTTGATAGACTCTTGAATTGCCATTTCTTTTTCTACCTTCTATTCCTTGTTGCCTATTCAATGACATAATCTCCAAAGACTTTTTAAGTAGTAGACTGAAGGTAATCTTGAAGATGTGATGGGTTCAAAAAAAGAAAATCTGATTTCTGTGATACTTTGTCACTATCCCATGTCACAACAGACGTTAAGTATTTTGATTATACCATTTATAAATAAGTATGGTGCCCAGCTTTCAACAAAGAGGGTGTGTAGATCATACTATTTATGGAGATTTTATTTCAGCAGGGAGTAGATGGAGTTACAAAATACCTGACATATGAGGAAGAGATGGGTCTGACAGGGCTGAGAACCATGGGATTAGAAGCATCTTTAAAATAGACAGCCAAAAGAAAATTAGTGCTCCAAGTCTTTACAAAATATTATTTTATTAGTTCAATTTTTAGGATAAAGGAATTTAAAAGTATCTATGACAACTTTCAAAGCAAAAAACTATTCAGCATTTAATAATCTTTTCACTTAGAAAAAACTTGAACCTTAATGAACAGACTGGGTAAAGTAGCCAGGGCTACGAGAGTGAAGGAAGACGGAGACCTGCTGTATGTGTAGGGACAAGAGGCTTGAACGGTTACTTTTTCACATACACACAAAAAAAATTATACTCATTGTTTCAAAGTTTGTTGGCGAGACTAAGTACTCAATGCCATCATATGGCAATTCCTCTTGTAGAAGAAAATTTTACTCTAATCCAACCCATATATTACCTTCCATGGTAATCAGAATGGGAACAGAATGAGATCTAGTGCAGCAAAGATTCAATTCAATTTCCTAATGGGTTGGTACTAAGCAAAAATTTACAGAGGTTGATGCAGTATTTTAAAATAACTGACAATTATGACAACCTAATTGTGTTCAAGAGATGTTATGTTAAGAAAGGAATCAAGTTCTCATCTTAAAGGAAGCAGATACATTTACCTCAGGGAAGTATAACTCAGTGTGGCTGCTCCACAAACACCACCACTGGTCCATAAGAGGAAGAGGCCCAGATAGTCATTCCTGTGTGACACCCTCATGAACAGCATTCTAGGAAGTCTTACTAATTATAATTCAAAACTACCAATTAAATTCTAATAATGATTGTGTGCCCTCCCCCCAAAAAAGAAAAGAAAAAGATTTCCTCTCAGAAATACAACTAGGAAAGGGAGTGACTTCTGGAAAGAAATCCTGAGGCTGAATCCCAGGCTCTAAAAGAGAAATGCTTTCTCCTCACTCCAGGCTCAGGACTTGTGTCCCCATGTTTTACCTTAGAGTCTGCTCTATATGAAACAGAATTTGTGAAACTTGTCCTTCGAAAAGTCACAGTGGAGTCCAAGAACTTCTGGGGCATACAGTTTTTGTCCTTCAGCATTCTGAAGTCAGATAATCTCAACGTCCAGAAATATCCTTTGATCTGTTCTTTCTCTGATATCTTGTGTCCTTGGGATCAAAGCCTCTTTCATGGGCACCAAATAATGCCCACTGAGGAGTTTTGGCCATATAATCCTTTGCGCAGAAAGTTTTTGATCCACTGCTATTTTCATATTCTTGGATGAGCTCCTGGAAGCGATTATAATCGATCCACGTCCACCATTCTCTATCAATCTTAAACTAGAAAGAAAGGAAAAAAATGTTAGGTCAGAAGCAAAAGGTCTTACACAAAAACATCCATAGAGAAAAGATCAAATAAATACAAAAAATCAAAAGTGAACCCAATCTTTTCTCTCTATCATGTTAAAGAAAATTCTTTCCTCTTCCAGATATGGTTCCACAACAAAGCAGTGCGTATGATAGTCAAAGGAGAGTTTCTTTTCCCCTGGGACTGCTGCCACACCAACCCTGGAAGACCTAATTGCTGAATGAAGAATTCTTCCTGCAACTGGAAGTTAAGTTTATCTTGAGCAGTATCAGGTACAAAGGGTTAAACTTTTAGGCATTATCATGTGTTGATAGCCAACCTATTTTAAATTCCTGTTGTTGCCACTTTCTACCTGGTATGCATTTTCATGGTTGTGTTTGCAGAACATAGTGGAATAAAAAATCTTTTTCATCACTAAACTTTGCTTGTGTTTTGGGTGATCCTTTAATCAATGACTTTTCATTCTGAAAAGCTAACTAAATGACTTAAAATAGTCTTTTTACTCAAACATGGATATATTGTCTGTGATCATTAAGGTTACGTGTCAACTTGGCTGTGCCATGATTCTCAGTGGTTGGCACTTATGATGCAGTCTGGCAGTCGTATACTGATGTGATCACCTCCATGATGAAATCTGATATAAAGTAATCACCTTCATAATGGGATCTGCTGTGAGTAGCCAGTCAGTTGAAAGAGAGTTTCCTTGGGAGTGTGGCCTGCATCCAATATAGGTGGACTTTTTGGCAAGGCTCATGGGCTTTTGCACACTCTGGATCCTGCAGCTGGCTCTTGTCCATCTGGTCTCCGGTTCTTGGGATTCATCGGTCTTTGCAGCCTGTGAGCCAGAGCCCTG
Source organism: Trichechus manatus latirostris (assembly GCF_000243295.1). Taxonomy (NCBI): domain Eukaryota; kingdom Metazoa; phylum Chordata; class Mammalia; order Sirenia; family Trichechidae; genus Trichechus; species Trichechus manatus. The sequence goes on from NW_004444013.1 coordinate 8,456,514, forward strand.
CTGTCTGATTTGCCATTCTTGAGTCTGCCAGCCCTTGTAGCTATGTGAATCAGGAGAAGCCTCTAGCCTGACCCAGGAATTAGGACGTTCCAGCTTCTACAACTACGTGAGTCAGTTCCTTAATATAAATCTCTTTCTATATATATTTATATGCTTTACTGGTTTTGCTTCTCTAGAGAACCCAGCCTAAGACAATGCCTAATTAGTCAAAAGTCTCATTAAGAATTCCAAATCAATAAAGGGAAATAATCTAATTTGTACTCTTTTAAGAAAACTGCTTCTCAAAAGACACTGTAGAATAGTGGCCAGGAATGAAGAAACAGAAAGTTTGAAGAGGCTCTAATTAATTAAAATGTGAAGGATTTTTTTTGTTTTGTTTTTTAGAATTTTTTTTTTTGGGGGGGGATAAAATATAGGTAACACTTGCCAATTCGATAATTTTTACATGTACAAATTAAGTGACATTGACTACATTCATTATGTTATGCAGCAATCACCACTATCCTTTTCCAAATTATTCCACTACCATTAACAGAAATTCAGTGCCCTCTAAACCAGTCACCACTATCCTACTCCTGGTAACCACTTCTATAAATGTTTGGGAGAGTTCCCAGTGAAGGCATCTGGTCCAGGACTTCTTTTTTTTTTATGGGTTTTTTGGTGTGTGTGTATGTGCTTTAGGTGAAAGTATACAAAGCTAATTAATTAGTTTCCTAATCGATATTTGTACATAAAGTGTTCCATGACATTGGTTTCATTCCCTACAATGTGTCAGCACTCTTCCCATTTCTGCTCTAGGTTCCCCATTTCCTTTTGTCAGGATTTTCTACCCTGTCCTGCCTTCTCATCTTTGCTTTTGCACAAATATTGCCCTTTTGATCTCATATAATTGATTGTTCTAAGGAGCACATTCCTCTTGGGTGTTACTGTTTATTTTGTGGGCCTGTCTATTGTTTGGCTGAAAGGTAGTCTCTGGGAATGGCTTGAGTTCCAGGTCAGAAGGGTGACTTAGGGCCACAGTCTTGGGGGTTCCTCCAGTCTATGTCAGACTAGTAAGTCTGGTATTTTTTGTGAATGTGATTTTTTGTTCTACATATTTTCTCCCACTTTGTCTGGGACCCTGTGTCATTATCTGAATCAGAGTGCTCGACAGTGGTAGCCAGGTACCATCTAGTTCTTCTGTTCTAGCAGTTGTGTAGGCTGTGGCTCATGTGGTCCATTAGTCCTTTGGATTAATTGCTCCCTTGAGTCTTTGGTTTTCTTTACTCTCCTTTGTTCTAGATAATAAGACACCAATAGTTGTATCTTAGATGGCCACTCGCAACCTTTTAAGACGCCAGATGCTACTCACCAAAGTAGGATGCAGAACACTGTCTTTATGAACTACGTTGTGCCAATCGACATAGATGTCCCCGAGCCTATGGTCCTCCACCTTTGAGCCTAGGAACTTCTTGACTATGACCTTTGTGTGCTCTATAATCTGTATTAATGTACATGCAGCACCTACAATTATGTATGTAGAAATATCCACAACCAAACCTGTATTTGCAGGTGGGTGTGCTCCCTTACACCTTCCCATACCTCTCTAGCATACCTATCTACCTATGTATCCATTCATGAATTACTGTTTGTTAATGTAATTGTTGCAGGATTATCTGTTTTAGTTATAGTTGCCCTTTATTCTTGCATCCCTCTCAGTTTCTTCCTTTGCCTTGGTCATGTTGTGCTGACTTTCCCATATTGTGTATTGCTTTTCCCTTCACCAATATTAACACGTCTTCTATCTAGTTGATAATTTTCCCTCCTTCCCCCTCTCATCCCTGGTAACCATCAAATAATTTTTTTTTTTCTGTGTATAAACCTTTTCCTGCTTTTTTCTTTAAAGTAGTGGTCTCATACAATATTTGTCCTTTTGTGATTGACTTATTTCACTGAGAATAATGTCCTCCAAATTCATCCATGTTGTGAGATGTTTCACAGATTTGTCATTACTCTTTATTGTTGCGTACAATTCCATTGTGTGTATGTAATAGTGTTTTTTTTTAAGGCAACATTATTTTATCTTTCCACAAAAGAAGAGGGGAAGGAAAAAGGGCAAATTTCAGGAATTTTATACCAGTGAGTTTCATTAACATTTAATAATGATATACTAATAGTCAACTTGAATGCACTTAGAAAAGAAGTGATCACTGGGACCTAACATATAAGAATAAGTAAATTCAAAAGCTTATTTTTAATAAGAGTAATCAATCAAGGGAATGGTGCGAACACCATTATGTATTTGGATTTCACTACAGCATGATATATATACATTTGTGGACTTCTGTAAGATAGATCGGAGCTACAATAATAATTTAAAGACTTAAATTCATCTGATGAAACCACAGGACTTTGTTCTTGGCCATGTGGTATTTTTGTCAACTATATATATATATATATATATATATTTGGAAACCCTGGTGGCATAGTGGTTAAGAGCTATGTCTGCTAACCAAAAGGTCAGCAGTTAGAACCCACCAGGTGCTCCTTGGAAACTCTATGGGGCAGTTTTACTCTGTCCTATAGGGTCGCTATGAGTCGGAATCAACTCAACGGTGATGGGTTTTTTTAATATATATACTTTATTATTGTACTTTATATTTTTTATTGTACTTTAGAAGAAGGTTTACAGAAAAAACTAGCTTCTCATTAAAGTTAGTATACATATTGTTTTCTGACATTGGTTACTAACCCTACAACCTGTCAACACTCTCCCTTCTCGAACTTGGGTTTCCTATTACCAGCTTTCTTGTCCCCTCCTGCCTTCTAGTCCTTGCCCCTGGGCTGGTGTGCCCCTTTAGTCTTGTTTTGTTTTATGGGCCTGTCTAATCTTTGGCTGAAGGGTGAACCTCAGGAATGACTTCATTATTGAGTTAAAAGAGTGTCTGGGGGCCATACTCTCGGGGTTTCTCTCATCTCTGTCAGGCCAGTAAGTCTGGTTTTTTTTTTGGTGAGTTAGAATTTTGTTCTACATTTTTCTCCAGCTCTGTCCTGGACACTTTATTGTGATTCCTGTTGGAGCAGCTGCTGGTGGTAGCCAGGCACCATCTAGCTGTGCTGGATTCAGTCTGGTGGAGGCTGTAGTACTTGTGGTACATCAGTCCTCTGGACTAATCTTTCCCATGTGTCTTTGGTTTTCTTCATTCTTCCTTGCTCCAGATTGGGTGAGACCAGTGGAGTATCTTAGATAGCTGCTCACAAGCTTTTAAGACTCCAGACGCTACTCACCAAAGTAGACTGTAAACTACTTCTTTATAGACTATGTTTTGCCAACTGAGCTAGATATTCCCCGAGACCATGGTCCCCACAGCCCTCAGCCAATAATTCGGTCCCTCGGGGGATTTAGAAGTGTCTATAGAGCTTCCATGACCTTGCCTTGGACAAGTTGTGCTGGCTTCCCCAGTATGGTACACTGTCTTACACTTCACCAAAGTTACCACTTATCTATTGTCTATTTAGTGTTTTTCCATCCCACCCCTCTCCTCCCTCGTTAACATCAAAGATTGTTTCTTATTGTATAAACTTTTTCATAAGTTTTTATAGTAGTGGTCTCACACAGTATTTGTCCTTTTGTGACTGACTTATTTCACTCAGCATAATGCCCTCCAGATTCATCCATGTTGTGAGATGCTTCGCAGATTCAGCATTGTTCTTTATCGTTGTGTAGCACTCCACTGTGTCTAAGTACCATAGTTTGTTTATCCATTCATCTACTGATGGGCATCTAGGTTGTTTCCATCTTTTTGCTCTTGTGAACAATGCTGCAATGAACATGGGCGTACATATGTCTATTCATGTGACGGCTCTTATTTCTCTAGGATATATTCCTAGGAGTGGAACTGCTGGATCTTATGGTATTTCTAGCTTTCTAAGGAAGTGTCGTATCATTTCCCAAAATGGCTGTACCATCTTGCATTCCCATCAGCAGTGCTTAAGAGTTCCAATCTCCCCGCAGCCTCTCCAACATTTGTTATTTTCTGTTTTTTTGATTTGTGCCAGTAATGCCAGGGTGTGTACCACTGTTTATTAATCCATTCATTCATTGATGGGCACTTACGTTGTTTCCATCTTTTTGCTATTGTGATTACTGATGGGTCTTTTTTTTTTTTTTAATCCATTATGCCACTTTCTGTCTCTTTATCGGCACATTTAAGCCATTTACATTCAGTGTTATTATCACTAGGTATGAGTTTTACTGCAGTGATTCTGTTGTGCTTTTTTTGTGGTGTTCATTGTTTCTTTGTTCTGTTTAATTTTCTGTGCTGAGTTGTTTTTGTTTGTGAATTTATTTTTCATTTCTTTCATTGTGTTTACTGAGCCTTTTTTTTTCTATTTTCTTTTGATGAGTAGGTTTGTTAACTTTCTTTGTGGTTAACTTGAAATTTACCTTTGTCTTCCTAAGTTTAAACGAGTCTTTTATTTCTTTATATCTCCTTGACGTCTTCTCCATATGAAAGTTCTATAACTACTCTATTTCTTCCTTTTTGTTTTCATGTTGTCATCATTTACAGATTGATGTCTCTGGTTCCCTGCTGTCAGTCTTTTAGCTTTGTTTTATTTTTGAGAATTCTTTATCTGGGTTGATATCTCGCTGATGCTGTCCTTTGTCCTAATCTCAGGTTGTTTTCTGATGTTGCTAGTTCTCTGTCCTAAGGACTCCTTTTAATATTTCTTGTAAGGTTGGTCTGATTTTTACAATTTCTCTTAATTTCTGTTTATCTAGAAATGGCCTAATTTCGTCCTCATATTTGAGAGATAATTTTGCTGGACGTATAATTCTTGGTTGGCAATCTTTTTCTTTCAAGGTTTTATATATGTCATCCTACTAGCTTCCTGCCTGCATGGTTTCTACCAAGTAATAAAGCTTAGTCTTATTGGTTCCCCTTTGCAGGTGACTTTTCATTTTTCTTGAGCTGTTTTCAGGATTCTCTGTCTTTGGTTTTGGCAAGTATGATTATGATATGTCTTGGTGACTTTCTTCAGTTTCTAACCAGTATGGGGTTCGTTGAGCTTCTTGGATGAATATCTTCTCATCTTTTATGATATTAGGTAAGTCTTCTACCAGCAAATCTTCAACTACTCACTCTGTGGGGTTTTTTTTTTGGCCTCCTCCTGTTCTGGAATTCCAATCACGTGTAAATTTTTCCTCTTGATAGTGTCCCACATAATTCTTAGGTTTCTTTCATTTTCCTTTTTTTTTTTTTTTTTTAATTTTTCCGCAATCAAATTGGTGTCAAGGTATTTGTCATTTGTTTTGCTGATTCTGTCTTCCATTGATTCAATTCTTTTCCTATGTCCTTCTATTAAGTTATTTCTAAAATTTTATTGTTAATCTTTTGGATTTCTAGATGCTGTTTTTGTATGGTTTCTAACTATATATTTTGTTGTTTTGTTCTTGTATTGTTTTCCAGAATTCTTCTATCGCTTTGTCTGTTTTCCTTGGTTTTGTCTATTTTCCTTGATCTCTGGGAGCACCCTATACATTAGTCTTTTTAACTCCTTATCAGTTAGTTCCATTACCATTTCTTCCTCTGGAAGGCTTTCTGGTTCTTTATTTTGGTCACTTGCTGGAGCCATCTTGTCCTGCTTCTTTATGTGATTTGATACCTGTTGTGTCTGAACACCACATGTCTGTCAGTTTGTAGCACTGTGGTGCCTGCATGTTGCTTTGATACTAGAAGCTTTACCACTGGTATTTCAAATACTAGTAGGGTCACCCTTGGTGGACAGGTTTTAGCAGAGCTTCCGGACTAAGACAGACTAAGAGGAAGGACCTGGAGGTTTACTTCTGAAAAACACTGACCTGTGAAAACCTTATGAATAGCAGCAGAACACTGTCTGATATAGTGCTGGAAGATAGCCCCCCCCCTTTTTTTTTTACTACTGATTTGGTTTTAAGATGACTTCAGGGGATATTTTTGGTTTAAGGTTTACAGATTATCCTAGTGCAATAGTTTCAGGGGTTCATCCACCCTCCATGGCTCCAGGAAGACTAGCGTCCATTCACATTTGAGATTCTGTTCTGTGTTTTGCCCCTTTTGATCAGGATTCTTGTATGGAATCTTTGATCAAAATATTCAGTAATGGTAGCCAGGCACAAGAGTAATGGTCTCATAGCAAAGGAGGCAGTTGTTCATGGAAGCAATTAGCTACACATTCCATATCCTCTTCCTCTTCCTGATGCTCCTTCTTCTATTGTTCCAGGTGAATAGAGACCAATTGTGCCTTGGATGCGTGCTTGCAAGCTTTTAAGACACCAGGCACTATGTAATGAACTAGGAGGTAGAACAGAAGCAGTAAACACATTATTAGGCCAATTAAGTGGGATGTCAAATGAAACCATGATCTTTCTTCTTTTTTATTGTAGGCATTTACTGCTGTAAATTTCTCTCAAGCACTGCCTTCTCACATCCCATAAGTTTTGGTATGCTGTGCTTTCATTTCACTCCACCCGAAATATTTTCTGATTTCTTCCTTGACCTACTGGTTGCTTAATAGTGCGTTGTTTAATTTTCACATATTTGTGTATTTCCAGTTTTCCCTCTGTTATTAATTTCTAGTGTCATTCCACTGTGGTTGGGGCAGATTCTTTGTACAATTTCAATCTTTTTTAAATTTATTGAGACTTGCTCTGTAACCTAGCATATGCTCTACCCTGGAGAATGATCCATGTGCACTGGAGAAGAATGTATATTGTGCTGTTGTTGGGTGGAGTGTTCTACATATGCCTGTTAGGTCTGATTGGTTTACAGCATTGTTCAAGTCCTCTATTGCTTTACTGATCTTTCTAGATGGGACTGTGAAGGTTTTTAATTCAAAGTATCTGGCATTCATTTGTGTAAATTCATACTAATAGGCTGGTAGTTGATTTATAAACAGACAAGTCTTTCTATTACGCTACTGCCTTTTACAAAACCTTGATTACCTCTATCAGAATCAAGTAACAATTTCATGTTTTAGCCAAGAAAAATATCAAAATATATAGGTTCCTGGATTTAGAACATTAAAATATGCTGTCTTTCCATGATATCTCATTTTCTGCCCAGCAGCTAAGAGCTTTCTACAGGGAAATGGCAAATAAATGGAAAAGTTTAGTCTACCCACAAATTATGAGAAGTCTTCTTCTAATAAGATCATTCTTTGAGAAATGGTACTCCAAGGCCTCTCTACAACTCAAGATGTAATATCCCTATCTTGCCATCAATTTTCCCTGCCAAGACTGCCTCTCCCTGAGTGTTCTCGATTACTGTGAAAAAAATCACTGTCATCTCCAGCCAATGAGCTTCAAAACTGCAGAGTCAAAGGTGACCCTTCCTTTCCCTGGCCCCTCACATCCAAACAACCTCCAGGCTCCACTGATTCTTCTTTAGCAGCATTTCTGCCACCACTGCCCTGACACCACCCCAAAAAGCCTTCATTTCTGGGACTCAGCAATAGTCTTATAAACTGATCGATCTTCTGATTCCACTTTTGACTGCTTCCAATTTCTGCAGACTTCCCACGACTACTATGCCTATAGCAGACTAGATCCCCATTATATAGAACATAAAGTCTAAATATCAAATCAGCATCTGGAGGCTCTTCATGAGCTGCTCCCTTTCTTGGTGGTTCCCATGCTGTTCTCTCTGTCTGATTAATGCTTACTTGTGCCCCAGGTGTCCTTGTTGATATCCTTTGCTCTGAGACGTCTTCCTGAATCCTTCAGACTACAACAGTTCTCCTGCCACAGAGTCTCACTGATTCTGAACCTGGCCACCAAGAGCATATCATAACTGTTTCCCAGTCCCACTCCATCTGACTTATTATCATTAATGCTGTTACTTAGGGCAAGCAAGGGCCTAGCCATTTCCTCTTTACCTCTTATCAAAGCTCAAAGGCCATACGATAAAACAAACTGACACTTTGCAAGACATGATGGAATTTTTGCTGCTATTGGCTTTACAGAACATGAGTGGACTGTTTTCAAAGTGTATTCATGATGAAGTCACAATGCTCATACTTGACATGGAGTGCCTTCCCAACTTGTGCAGGAGTAGACATGCTCATTAATGTGTATGTAAGTAAAGGGGGGCTAATAATAATTCCTACCTTTTATTCCTCTCTCTTATCAGCATTGATGGAGTGCCAACAATGGACTTAGCCAAGTCACAGACATTTAAAAAATAATTACATTACAACATGGCATGTCCACTGAGTAGAGTTATGGACAAGGCACTTAGGGAGTGCAGAGAAAGATGCGATAAATCACAACCCCTTCTGACATTGGTTACTAACCCTACAACCTGTCAACACTCTCCCAAGCAATCAACTCTTGGCTGGAATACCTCTCTTGGGGGCTCCCTGCTTTGTCTGTTGAGTGAAACAGATACCATATTCTCCCTTTCCCTATTCTTTCCCTTTGGGAGTTTAGATTTCTAGGTCTCAACATGCATAATTATGGTCTTTCTTATCCCTCAAACTCTAACAATAATCACTTGTCATGGATATTCTAAGAGGGACCAAAGGTTAGCTTGGACTAGAGCAACAGACTTAAAATCTTTTTTTACCATGACCTACAGGAAAGAAAAAAACATTTATATCTCAATCTGGTGTGCTCACACATAGAGGAAACAAACTGTCACAAAACTATAAGCAATGCATTTCATTTTAAAAATGGCTGGCTTCAGCCCACTAAATTGATTTCATAACTCCTAACGAAGTGTGAAAAATACTGCACTAGAAGACCTCGTTTCCTCTGACTGGCTTAAAATGGAAGAAATTAGTTGCACAGATGATTGCGGGCTAAAATCTGACAAGAGACAACTCTGATTCCCAACGTCTAGACGAACAAGCTGGAAGAACAGGTAGATGTAAACACAAGGTAGGTTACTCTTAAATCACTGATGAGACATCAGACTCCTAAGACAAAACTTATATATGCCCTCAGTCAAGGCAATCTGAAAGTAACCATACCTAATAACAGCTCGGAAAAAGTCAAACAATTTCATTCAAGAAGAAGAAGGTAAAAGGGCAAAATTCAGTATGTCTGACACAAAAATAGTGCTGAGAAACAGATTTGCATAAACAAAGGAGTGAAGCTCCAAACGACAAAATCTGAGGTTAAGTGTCCTGAGACATGAGGTCACCTTGCTTTAAGAACTCCTCAAATCAACAGTAAAAAGGGAAGAGGTAAATCCATGCAGAATTACAAATAAACTCAAACAGTCACAGATAATCTCAAGAACACATTACAGGCTCAATAAGGTGCAGCCCTGACTAAATAAAGCCAGGCTGGTAAGATCTATGACCATACTGGCCAGATGAGCCAGTTCTACAGGCTCCAATCATTTGGGACAATAAAACTGCTGTAGAAAGGGGCCTGTTTTCATTATTTTCTCATCCTTCTCACAGGGAAAATTTCCCTAAACAGAATATCGACCACATAGATTCTTTATTATTGTAAATGTTTAAAAGGAGTCTGTTAAAGGTGGTGGGTTAAACACAGGCATATACTTTCACTTCCTCTTGAAATCCCACTATAATGACAGTAAATGCATTTTTAAAAGACATGTAACCTATAAAGAAAAAGATCAGGAAAGGAGAAAACAGCATCAAAATTGTAGAAGCAGAAAAGCTTATGGACGGATGAGCAATGACTGGCTTACCAGACCCAAGAGAATGCTGTAAGCTAGCAAATACGGAAATCCAGGTTTCAACCGAATGTATGCTTCAGAATTTCCCCAGCAGCTTAGAAACTGATGGCACCCATCACCCCTGAAAGTGGGGGCAGAGGAGGCAACAACTCTCCCCTACAACAAAGATAGATAGATCTTCTGTTTAAGAAACTGTTAGAATCTTAAGTTCCTGACCTCCCTGCACGCATATACACACAGCTGAGGACCCGCCCATACCACGCCCAACAGAAGATTGACAGTTTATTCTCTGATGACAATAAAACGGGGTTTATGGACTATGGAAGGTACCCTGGTGGCGCAACAGTTAAGCAAGCAGCTGCTAACTGGAAGGTTGGTGGTTCCAACCCAGAGGCTCGGAAGGAGAAAGACCTGGCAATTTGGTCCTGTAAAGATTATAGCCTAGAAAACCCTTTGGGGCAGTTCTATTCTGTCCCATGGGGTTGCTGTTAAGAAACTGACCCAACGGCACGTAACAACAACAACAACATGGACTATGGGATAGCAGGTAGAGTTGAAGCCAGGGTTACTGTATTGAAAATGGGGGACTAGAATAGCCCTATTAACCTCAGCTGCTTCCAGATCACTGTGGGCCACACAGGCCATGGGAAATCAGAAGACTCTTCTGACTAGCCCAAGAGGACAGACCAAAAGATACTGACTTCAGAGTTCCTGAAGAAATGATCTACCTGGATCACTTCAAGATAAAAACTCAAGCCCAGTCCACACACTTGGGACTCCCAATATACGTTTTAATGCCCCATTCTTAAATATTAGCAGATAACCCAAGACCACCAGGCAGATGAGGAAAGCCTCTACAATGAAAGAGAGATAAAAATAAACAAACAGAAAACAATAACAGAGTAAACAGAGCCTAAGGAGGGAGAAAGTGACTAAAAAACCACTGATATCCTCAGAGAAATGACAGAAAATACTATATCCATAAAAAGAATGGTGTTATAAAAAGGAACATTTGAAAAATGAAAAAGATCTTAGATTTTTAAAATATGGAGCAGAAATAAAAAACTCAAGAGAAGATTACTTGAATGTAGAGTAAAAAAGATAGAAAACAGATGAGAATTTTTTTTTTTTAATTAAAGGATTAGTCCAACAAACCCGATTTGAAAATAACAGAAGTTCTAGAAAATGGAAGGAGAAAAAAAAAATAATAAGAGGGAGGAAATATTCAACAAAATTAAAAAAGAAAATTCAGGAGACTCCGGCAAGATGGCCGTCTAGGCAGAAGCACCACGCCGTCCCTCCACAACAAAGATCTGAAAAACTAAGCCAAACAGAGAATCAACAATCCTGAAACCCTAGAACATCAAATGAAGAGATAAAGAACTCACCGAACACCAAA
>NW_004444013.1:8475859-8517653 GCF_000243295.1 Trichechus manatus latirostris
AGAGGGTTAAAATGTTGTGGGGTTGTTAACCAATGTCATAAAACAGCATGTGTGTTACTGTTACATGAGAAACTATCTGTTCTGTAAGTCTTCACCTGAAGTACAATAAAATATTAAAAAAAAAAAAGAAAAGAAAATTCATGAATTTACAGATCAAAGAGGTCCACAATGGATGAAAATAGACACAGTGTCTTAAGCACATCATGGTGAAATTGCAAAACAATGGAAACAAAGAGAAGATTTAACAAGGATTAAGAATCAGAATGCCTTCAGAGTTCTCAAGAACTGCACTGAAAGCTAAAAGACAGATCCAACCCCACAGAGAAAATAATTTCCAACCTAGAATTCTATACCCAGCAAAACTATCAATCAAGTATGTAGGGAGAATAAAAACATTTTTAGACATTTAAGATCTCAATGTATTTCCCACATACCCTTTCTTAGGAAGCTACCATAAGATGTGTTTCACCTGGATGAGGGAGTAGATCAAAAAGAGACAAGGGATCCCAGAAACCAGGGATCCCACACAGGAGAGAGCTGAAGGAGCGCTTAAGATGGCAGCTGCACACCAGGCGTCCTAAGTGGATGAGTCAGAAAGTGCTTCTGGAGAGACTCCTTTAAGAAGATGACTTGTATCTCAAATGGCTAATGATAGTGAGCATTATCTTCACATACTTGTTGGCTGCCTGAATGTCTTCTTTGGTGAAGTGACTGTTCATGTCCTTTGCCATTTTTTAATTGGATTATTTGTCTTTTTGTCATTGAGTTGTTGAATTTTCTATAAATTTTTAAGATTAGTCTTTTGTCAAATATGTCACTGCCAAAAATTTGTTCCAAGACTATAGGTTCTCTTTTTACTCTTTTAGAGAAGTCTTCTGATGCACATGTAGGTCCCAGTCATCTAGTTTATCTTCTGCTGTTTGTGCATTTTTAGTTATGTTTGATAGTCTATTCATGCCATAGATTGTTGTTCTTGTTGTTAGGTACCACTGAGTCCATTCCAACTCATAGTGACCCTATAGGACCCACAGGATTTCCAAGGAGCAGTTGCTAGATTTGAACTGCCAACCTTTAGGTTAGCAGCCGAGCTCTTAATCACTGTGCCACCAGGGCTCTATGCCATAGATTAGGGCCTCTATTTTTTTCTTCCATCTTTATAGTTTTAGGTTTTACATTTAGGTCTTTGATCCTTCTTGAGTTAGTTTTTATATATGGTGTGAGGTATGGACTGTTTCCTTTTTCTGCAAATGGATATCCAATTTTGCCAACGTTATTTGTTAAAGAGACTATCTCTTCCCCATTTTATGGATATAGACCCTTTGGCAAAGATCAACTGTTGATAGGTGCATGGATTTACTTCTGCATTCTCTATTTTGTTCCACTGGTCTATGTGTCTGTTGTTGTACCAGTACCAGGCTGTTTTGACTACCATGGCTGTATAGTAGGTCTGAGATCAGGAAGTGTGAGGCCTCCTGCTTTGTTGTTCTTCTTCAGTAGTGTTTTGCTTACCTGGGTTCTCTTTCTTTTCCATATAAAGTTGGTGATTAGTTTTTCCATTTCTTAAAAGAATGTTGATGTAATCTGGATTGGGATTGCATTATATCTATAGATCACTTTGGGTAGTACTGACATTTTCACAATGTTGTCTTCCTATCCATGAGCATGGTTATGTCCTTCCATTTAAGTAGGTCTCTTTTGGTTTCTTGCAGTAGTGCTTTGTAGTTTTCTTTGTATAAGCCTTTTACATCCCTGGTTAGGTTTATTCCTAACTATTTTATCTTTTCCGGGGCGGGGGGCGGGGGGGAGCACTACCATAAATGGTATTGTTTTCCTCTTTGGAGTTCTCTTTTTTAATGCAGAGGAATCCAATTGTTTTGTTGTTGTTGTTGATGATCTAGTACCCTGCTGCTTTGATGAATCCTTCCATTAGTTCCAGTAGCTTTTTTGTAGAATCTCTGGGATTTTCTATGTATAGGATCATCATCATCTGCAAATAGGGATAGTTTTACTTCTTCCTTACTGACTTGTATGCCCTTTATTTTCCTTTCTTGCCTTACTGCTCTGGCCAGGATTTCCAGTACATATTGAATAAGAGTGGTGATAACAGGCATCCTTGTCTGGTTCCCGTTCTTAAGGGGAATGCTTTCAGTCTCTCTCCATTGAGAATAATGTTGGCTGTTAGTTTTATATAAATGCCCTTTATTATGGTGAGGAATTTCTCTTCTATTCCTATTTTGCTGAGTTTTTCTTAGGAATGGGTGTTGGATTTTATCAAATGACTTTTCTGCATCAATTGATATGATCATGTGACTCTTTTCCTTTGTTTTATTTATGTGGTGGATTATGTTGATTTTGTAATGTTGAACCATCCTTGCATACCTGGTATGAATTCTAATTGGTCATGATGTATTATTTTTTTGATATGCTGTTGAATTCTATTGGTTAGAATTTTGTTGAGACTTTTTGTGTCTATGTTCATTAGGGATACTGGTCTGCAATTTTCTTTTTTAGTGGTGTCTTTGCCTGGCTTTGGTATGCAGGTTATGCTGGCCTCACAGAATGAATTTGGGATTATTCCTTCCTTTTCTATGTTCTGAAATAGTTTGAGTAGAATTGCTTCAACTCGTCTCTGAATGTTTGGTAGAATTCTCCAGTGAAGGCATCTGGGCTGGGTTTTTTTTTTTCCTTTTTTTTTTTTTTAATGACTCCTTCAATTTCTTCTTTTGTTATGGGTCTATTCAAATTTTTTACCTCAGTTTGTGTTAATTTAGGTAGGTAGGATGTTTCTAGAAATTTGTCCATTTCCTCTAGGTTTTGAAATTTGTTGTAGTACAGTTTTTCGTAGTATTCTGTTAAGACCCTATTTCAGTTGGTTCTGTTGTAATGTCACCATCTCATTTTTTATTTGGGTTATTTGTAACTTCTCTTGCCTTTCTTTTGTCAATTTTGCCAGTGGTTTGTCAATTTTATTGATCCTTTCAAAGAATCAACTTCTAGTCTTGTTGATTCTTTCTATTATTTTTCTGTTCTGTTTCATTTAGTCTTGCTCTAATCTTTGTTATTTCCTTTCTTCTGGTGACCTTGGGCTTTTGTTGCTCTTTTTTTATTTGGTCGAGTTGTATGGTTAATGTTTTGATTTTGGACCTTTCTTCTTTCTTGATGTGTGCGTTTATTGCTATAAATTGACCTCTGAGCACAGCTTTTGCTGCGTACCAAAGGTTTTAGTATGTTGTGTTTTCATTCTCGTTTGATTCTAGGAATTTTTTTTAATTTCCTCTTTGATTTCTTCTATTACCCAGTGGTTTCAAAGCAAGGTGTTGTTCAGTTTCCATGTATTTTTTTCTTTGCTCTTCCTGTTATTGATTTATAATTTAATAGAGTTGTGATCAGAGAAGAGGCTGCGTATTATTTCCATGCTTTTGAATTCTGAGGCTTGCTTTGTGGCTTATAATGTAGTCTACTCTGGAGAATGATCCATGTGCACTGGAGAAGAATGTGTACTTTGCTGCTGTTGGGTGGAATGTTCAGTGCATGCCTATGATGCCAAGTTGGTTGATTGTGGTATTTAGATCTTCTGTATTTTTGTTGAGTTTCTTTCTTGTTGTTCTGTCCTTAACCCAAACTGGTGTGTTAATGTCTCCTAGTATTACTGCGGGACTGTCTATTTCTCTTTTCAATGCTGTTAGGGTTTGTTTTATGTATTTTGGAGCTCTGTCATTGGGTGCGTATGTATTTATTATGATTATGTCCTCTTGGAGGACTGACCCTTTTAATCATTATATAATGTTGTAAAAATGACATGGTGTAGGCATCTGACTTCGTCTAACTTCACAAGGGGTAAAGAGAATGAAGATCAACAGCCCAAGGCTGATTCCTATGAGGCAGAGGTCAGACATGCATCCCCTATCCACCATCTTTACAATTCTGACACCAATCATCCCTTCCATGGCACTCTACTTCTCTGCCAAGTTTGATAATTCACTGCAATGGCCACACAGAACTTACAGACAATACTCATGATTATGGGGTTTATTAAGGAAGTAACAGGTTACAATTCAGGTTCAGGAACACTCAGGATATAGTTCTTCCATCAGGACAGCCTCTTCTCAGTTGTGCCCACAGGCACATGTCTCTCTGGCCCCTTGGCCTCTTCCACTTGCTCAGGCAAGTGTTACAAAGCTCTTTCAAGCTCTGCCGATAAGTACCCTGAGGCACCCCACTCTGCCAGCAACCCTCGACCGGAAAGCACTCAGCTCTAGCTCCAGAGGTCAGCAAACCTAGCTGTACCACACGCTTGGTGGCACCCTACTCTGCCAGCAAGCCTCCTGCCGGAAGGCACTCTGCTTTCTCGCTCCATGGGCCAGGAAGCCCACCACAGTGTCTCCTGCCACTGTTTCTTTGCCACCCCTTCTTGCCATCTTCAGTATTAACAGCTCTCTCTCTCAGTCTACTGGTTCCAAGAACTCAGTGCAGGGATCCTGGGTTGAAAGGTCATGATCAGCTCCTGACTCTTCTTCCTGTGTACTGGTAAGATCCTCTTCCTGCTCTGGAATTGTCTCTCTTTTACGGCAAAACTGACCAATTCCCTTGGTGGGCCACAATTACTTTATGTGCACCCAATCATTTGGATGGGAGTTACAAGACCATGGCAAGAAAGGCCATAAAAAAGCAATCCACTGTACTGCAAATGTCCTACCTTATCTTTTATGGTGGATTTTGCCTTAAAGTCTATTTTATCAGAGATTAATATTGCCACTCCCACTCTTATTGTTTGCTCAATAATTTTTTTTCCATCCTTCAAGTTCTAGTTTATTTATGTCTTTGTGTCTAAGGTGTGTCTCCTGTAGACAGTATATTGATGGGTTGGGTTTTTTTTTTTTTTTTTTTTAAATCCATTCTGTCACTCTCTGGCTCTTTACTGGCACATTCAACCACTTACATTCAGTGTGATTATCAACAGGTATGAGTTTCCTGCTGTCATTTTGTTATTTGTGTGTGTCGTGTTGACAGTTTCTTTGTTTTGCTTAATTTTCTGTGCTGAGTTCTTTTTGTTTGTGGATTTTCTTCACTTTGTGTTTACTGATTCTTTATGGTTTTCTGAGGAGGTTTGTTATCTTTCTTTGCCATTACCCTAAAATTTACCTTTATCTTTCTAAGTTTATACCAGTCTTTTATTTCTTGATATCGCCTTGCTTTCCTTTCCTATGGAACCTCTATAACTACACTATTTATTCCTCCTTTTTGTTTTGATGTTGTTGTCATTTACAGATTGATATCTCTGGTTCTCTGTTTTCATTCTTTAAGCTTTATTTTATTTTTGAGAATTATTTATCTGGATTGGTATCTGGCTGATGCTGTCATGCATCTTAATCTCAGGTTATTGTCTGATGTTTTTGGTTCTCTGTCAGAAGGACTTCCTTTAGCATTTCTTGTAAGGTTGGTCTGGTTTTTACAAATTCTTTTAACTTTTGTTTATCTGGAAATGTTCTAAATTCGCCATTGTATTTGAGAGACAATTTTGCTGTATATATAATTATTGGTTAGCAATTCTTTTCTTTCAGGGTTTTATATATGTCATCCCATCGCCTTCTTGCCTGCATGGTTTCTGCCAAGAAATAAGAGCTTAGTCTTATTTGTTCCCCTTTGAAGATGACATTTTGTTTTTCTCAAGCTGCTCTCAAGACTCTTTGTCTTTGGTTTTGGCAAGTTTGATTATGTTATCTTGGTGACTTTCTTTTGATGTCTATCCTGTAAAGGGTTCACTGAGCTTCTTAGATGGGTATCTTCTCATCTTTCATGATATTAGGGAAGTTTTCTGCCAGCAAATCTTTGACAATTCTCTCTGTGGTTTTTTTTTTGTGCCCTCCTGTTCTGGAATTCCATCATGCATAAATTAATCTTCTTGATAGTGTCTCACATAATTCTTAGGCTTTCTTCATTTTTCTTCATTCTTTTTTCTGATTGTTCCTCAAGCAAATTAGCGTAAAGGGATTAGTCATCTATTTCTCCAATTCTGTCTTCCACAGATTCAATTATGCTCCTATGTCCTTCTATTAAGTTGTCTATTTCTAAAATTTTACTGTTAATCTTCTGGATTTCTAGATGCCATTTTTGTATGGTTTCTAACTGTCCATTTATTTTGTCATTTTGTCCTTGTATTGTCTTCTTGAATTCTTCTAACTCTTTGTTGGTATTTTCCTTGATTTTGTCTGTTATTTTCCTTGGTTTTGCCTGTGTTTTCCTTGATCTCTTTGAGAACCCCATATATAAAAAACCTTTTGAATTCTTTATCAGGTAGGTCCCTTACTATTTCTTCCTCAGGAATGTTTTCTGGTTCTTTATTTTGGTCACTTGCTGGTACCATCTTGTCCTGCTTCTTCATGTGACTTAATATTGTCTGTTGTCTCCAAGGCATTAAGGTGTTATTATATTTATTTATTTATTGTATGTTTGTTTGCTGCATCCTCATCTTTTGTTCTGTTTTGATGTATCTGGGCAAGTGAGGAGCGCGTGCTACTCTAGTCTCTACTCTGGTCACACTGGAGCCCTCACCCCGTCTCTGGGTGGAGGCGGGGGGGAGGCAGCTGGTTGTGTAGACACAGGTTTCTGCTCACTCGTCTTTCAGGGCAGCTGAGGGCACGTTGGGCAGGAATTGGCTGCAGTCTGTCATTGTTCCAGTCACACAGGACAGGGAGGGGCACTCATCAAGTGAGTGGGGCAGTAGGTGTGATTATTGGGCATGCAGCTGCACTGTCACCACCTCCTGCTGGGTTGGGGGAGGCAGGAGGTGGGTGTTGGGCAGGCATGCACATGTAGTCACACTGGTGCCACCTCCTGCTGGGTTGGTGGGAAGGTATGTGATGGGTGGGCTCGTGCTCAGCCACTTAGCCTCCACCGCTCACCAGGTCAGGTGGGGACAGAGTGACAGAGTAAGTGGGTAGCCATATGCATGGATGAGGTGGTGCCACCTCCCTCTGGGTCAGGTAAAGGGGGAGTGAGCAATGGACTGGTGCCCACACAGCCGCGCAGTTGCCACCTCTCAGCTGGGGGGGCGGGGGGGGGAACAGAGGATGCTCATCTTATGATCCCTATTCAGATAGGGTGGTCCGCTGGGCACAGGACCCTCTGCCTCCTACGATCAGGAGGGTTGGAGGGAGTGTGCCTCTCCAGCCAACTGACGTGGGTGCCCGGGTACTTCCCGTCCACTACAGCCAGCAGTAGGGGACAGTCTTAGTTATCTAGTGCTGCTGTAATAGAAATACCACAAGTGGATGGCTTTAACAAATAGAAATTTATTTTTCTCACAGTTTAGGAGGCTAGAAGTCCAAATTCTGAGCGCTGGCTCTAGGAGAAGGCTTTCTCTCTCCACTGGGTCTGGAGAAGGTCCTTGTCTCTTCAGCTTCTGCTTCCTGGTTCCTTAGAGATCTCCATGTTGCTTGGCATCTATCTTACCCATCTCTGCTTCTTCTGCTTGCCTTTTATACCTCAAAAGAGATTGACTCAAGACGTACCATACACTAATACTGCCTCATTAACATAACAAGACAACCCATTCCCAAATGGGATTATAACTACAGGCACAGAGGTTAGGATTTACAGCACATATTTTGGGGGTACACAATTCAATCCATAACAGGGACCCTCCCAGACCTCACCCTATGCTTCTCTTCATTTGTACCCTTTTTTGCTATAATAAAAGTGTAATTGTAAGTATAGCACTTTCTGTGAGTCATTCTAATGAATTATCAAACCTGAGGAAGTAATGGGACCCAGCAAGTGAGAAGTGAGGTGGCGTCTGGGGACTCCTGAGCTTACAGCTAAGCAAATGGCTATCCTAAGGGGGTAGAGGAAACTCTAAGCTTACAGCTGGTATTCTGAGGGGGTAGTGGAAAAACCCCAAATTTGTAGCCAGCATGTCAGAAGTGAGGTTGCCGTAAAGATTCCAAGCTTGCAGCTGGTGTCTGAGGTCTTGGGCCGACTCAGCAGTCTGGAGAACTGTGTCCTTTAATTTGTGAGCTCTCACCTCGCTCCGCGTGGAGTCAGAGGAAGAAGTGCTGCATGTGCAGCTGGTATCAGAACAGAAGGGAACAGAATTGATAATAAATTGATTTGGACTCATCAACATGTTTGGTGTCAGAGAAGAGAGGTCTGACTTTCCAAGCAGGAAGTCACTTTGGTTACTGGGGGGAAAGAGTGGGCCTTTCATGTTCAAATTAAAGCTGACTTTAGTTGCATACAAATCATTTATATTAGAAGACGTATTCCATCTTTGACCTTTATTACTTTTTTGGTATTAATCAACAGTCCTCCCTTCTTTTTTTTTTTTTTTTAAATAACACTTTATTGTGGAATAATTCACAAACAATAAAATTCAGGCTTTTAAAGTATACAATTCAGTGGTTTTCAGTATATTCACAAAGCCAACATAAAGCCAATTTCAGAACATTTTCATTATCCAAAAAAGAAACCCCATATCTATTGGCAGCCACTTCCTAGTCCCCTCTGCCCCCAGCCCCTGGCAACCAGTCCCCTCTGCCCCCAGCCCCTGGCAACCACCAATCTGCTTCCTGTCTCTACAGATTTGTCTATTCTGGACATTGCATATAAACGGAATCAGAATATGAGGCTTTTTGTGTCTAGCTTCTTTCACTTAGCATAATGTTTTCAAGCTCAACCACATTCACGTTTTTAGAAAGCTCTTTTTAATGGAGAATTTGAATGAAAACAAGACAGAACAGTATAATAAACCCCTATGTACCATCATCTAGTCTCAACAACCCTCAACCCATTCAGACACCCATGCACTACCCACCTCGTATTATTTTCCATAAAATCCCAGACATCACATTATTTCATTTGTAAATATTTCAGTGAAGACATAACCGTTATGAAGCTGCTCTAACACCGGTGTTCTAATTAAGGTTTTTTCTTATTTTAATGACCTACCCCTACCAAGAACTGAATTTTTCCTTTAGTAAGCATTATTTACTTAAGAAAGACACTGGATCTGGGTTCTTGTCCTAATAAAGGCATTAAAGGGGAAAAATGAAAATAATCATGAACAAAAATCCCAGACAAAATTCTCCAGGTGCCCAGATTCAAAGTGAACTCTAAATTGATAAATACCCCAATACAGTCATGTGCCACATAGTGTCTGGTCACACAATATCTGACCACATATATGTCCGTGGTCTCATAAGGTTATAAAAGAGTTCAGAAATCCCAATCAGAGAACGGGACATAGCAGACATAACCAGATGTAGCAAACGAAACAGCTTCCCGCACGCAACACATGTATTTCATATCTCTTGTATACACAGCAATTGTGCTGCCAGATGTATAATAGTACATATATAACCTATAATACGTATGTCTTGATAGTCACAATAAACGCCTGTGTTACTGGGTTATGTATGTACTGTACTTGCTATCATTTTAAGGTGAATTTTCCCTACTTACAAACACTGTATGCTTCAACTTGTAGGCAGCAGCATCCAATCTTGTGTATTGCCAGATACACTAGCTGAAATACAGTACTGTACGTGTACAGTATCTTGGCTATTTAGTCAATACAGGTACAACACAGTATCCCATATAGCTTTGCTAAGTATACAATATGGTGTTCGCACAACATTCAAATCACATAACATCCTATTTCACAGAATGTACTGTGTGGACGTTAATTGATGCGTGATCGCATTTCTCCTATAGCTGGAAACACTCATGTGGGGGCTGTTTAATATGTTAGCTTTTCCCTGTCATTCAAAGAAAGGACTAGAGGTTATTGCAAGGGTGTGTTTTGTTTTTGTTTTTGTTTTAACACGTACCTATCTTAAAAATGACAAACCGGAAAGCACTTCAAGATGTCTAGGTGAGAGCTAAGAAAGAAACAATTTCACACAGAAAAGAGAGTTATGAGCCCAAGAGACAGAATTTAGGATTTTCTTAATGTTTGTTTTAGGAAAGGCAGCAAACAAGCAGATCTTAACTATGACCAAAAAAACCCACTGCCGTCGAGTCCATTCCGACTCAAAGAGACGCTATAGGACAGACTAGAACTGCCCCAAGAAGCGGCTGGTGGATTCGAACTGACAACTTTTTGGATAGCAGCTGAATGCTTAACCACTGCGCCACCAGACTCCAACTATGACAGGCTGAGAGGAAAATAAAAAGAAAAGAGAAGAAAGGAGCAGTAAAAATATGGGTAAGAGAAGAATGTATACTGAAGAATGCGTTACCTTTTTGTGTGCTATCAGGAGGCAATTGGAGTGTTCATGTTCACATGCAACATCATAGTCGGGGATCAGATCCACCAGCTCGTGGACAAAGCGCACCACTTCCTCGTGCCAGGGCACGTTGGCCATGGTCAGATTGCTTGCAGAACTTTCTCCACAGTAGGTAACACCCTGTGGACATATTACAATGGTTACAGACTATCACAGACCTAATTTTGAATGTCATAGAGTAACAGTTTCAGAGCCAGGGAGGCTTCTAGAAGTCATTCAATCCAATCCATGTTTTAAAGTGAAGAAGGCAATACAAAGATTATAAAATTGCCTTGGGAGGTCACACACATCACTGGTGACAAAGGCAGCACTCGCGTCCCAGGCCAGTGCCCCTTACAGTCTGTGATGATGCTGGTGCCTGATTACCAGGCTCTGTGCTATGTCACACTGCATGCTATTTAGTCACAGCAGTGTATTTCAATATGCTTTGTATGTTCAGTGGTATCCTTCCATTCAGAGACTTTTGTGCTCTATAATAAGATTAATTCTCAAGGGATCATAATCCTTAGCACAATAACAGGGGCACAGATGTTGCTTTTGTTGTTAACTGCCATTGAGGTGGCCCCCAACTCATTGCGACCCATGTGCAGTGGGTGAAACATTGCCCAATCCTGTGTCATCCCCAAACATTGCCCAATCCTGTGTCATCCCCGATCGGCTGCAAATCGGACCATTGTTATCCATAGGGTTTTCATTGCCTGATTTTCAGAAGCAGATCACCTAGTCCATCTTAATCTGGAAGCCAAGCTGAAACCTGTTTAACATCCTAACAACATGCAAGCCTCCACTGACAGATGGGTGATGGCTGCACATGTGGTGCACTGGCTGGAATCGAACCCAGGTCTCCCACACGAAAGGCAAGAATTCTACCATTGAACCACCACTGTCCCATGGAAAAAAATTCACTGACCAACTGACTCACTGGGAAAATACATAAGCCCCCATTTTCCACAATGGTTTAGATCAAGGCTGGTAAACTTTCTGTAGAGCCAGATAAGGGCCTCTTTGAAACTATTCTTTAAGGTAATCACTCTGTAACATACTTTGCATATGGATAAATATTGTTACGGATTGAACTGTGGCCCCCCAAAATATGTATTGTAAATCCTAACCTCTATGCCTGTGGTTATAATCTCATTTGGGAATGGGCTGTCTTTCTTATTTTAATGAGACAAGATCAGAGTGGGGTGTGTGTTGAGTCAGTCTCTTATGAGATACAGAGATTAAATAAGCAAAAGAGCAAACAGAGACGGGGGAAGAAAGATGCCAAGCACATGAAAATCGCCCAGGAGCAGAAGCTCAAAGAGACAAAGACCTTCCCTCAGAGCCAAGAGAGACAGAAAGGCTTCCCCTAGACTCAGCACCCTGAATTCGGACTTCTAGCCTCCTGAACTGTGAGAAAATACATTTCTGTTTCTTAAAGTCACCCATTTGTGGTATTTCTGTTAGCAAAGCACTTGTTAGCTAAAACAAATATAAACACAGAATCATGCCAGCAGGGGAATATATTTGTGTATATATACACATACACGCACATACATACATCTTGCCTATACAGAAATTCCTATTACATACAACTACAGTAAAATAAATTGGCTTCTGACTCCTTTGACCTCGATGTGACAACCCAGACATATAAGACCCAAGGGTTTCATAACTAAGTTCTCTATTTGGTGACTTACAAAATGATAAATGACTACTTTTCTAGTAATAAGAGATATCTTAACTCTGTGGATCTTCAAATATCCCAGAATCAAACATCCTTGCCAACTGGTTAGAATATTCAAGATATGCTTCCACTAAGCAAGGAATAACTGAAATAAAGAGATGTGCAACACACACATATACACACATACCACTGAACATACAAAGCAGATTGGAGGGGGCAGAATGACATTAAATGAAA
Source organism: Trichechus manatus latirostris (assembly GCF_000243295.1). NCBI lineage: Eukaryota > Metazoa > Chordata > Mammalia > Sirenia > Trichechidae > Trichechus > Trichechus manatus. The sequence goes on from NW_004444013.1 coordinate 8,488,052, forward strand.
AACTCACAAATGAGCACTGCAGAATGACCCTGGTTCCACAGATGGCAAAGCTGAGACTTCGCCGAAGACTCAGATGAGCTCTCCAAAACACTCTACTCCAGATGGTCATTCACAAAGACGACTGGTATACATAAGGAAATGAGATGGCCTTTGTGGAACATAAACTGCAGGCTACCCAACTTAATTATAATAAACAAGAGAATCTTCTCTATTAGCCCAATGATTTACTGAATTCATTAAAAGGAATATGCGTTTTAGGTGAATAAAAAAATCAAATAGTACTACAGTTCAAAAACATCTTTAAGAAAGCTTGGCTGAAAAATTGTGCTAAACTTACACAAATGCATAAAAAAAAACATGAAAATGACTGCCTGGTGGACCAAATTAGACACAAAAATGCACTTTACTTTGATTTAAATACACTTATGACGTGAATTATACAAACATCCATTTATGTAGTAGCTAATTCAAAGGAACTTTTTTTTAATATCGTTTTAAATGTTAGTTTTCTGAAGCACAGAGGTTTTAGGTAAAATCTTATACTCATGACAATGACTTTTGAAAACATTTTACTATTTCTTTTCAGCTATAACAAGTCATGAGACGTTAAGGGGAGATTTGGTTTGGAAATGGAATGAGAGAATGAACACTATGGTTCATTATTATGCCTTCACATAATACTTTTCCTGGCATTCGTGTGATGCTTTACGGTTTACAAAGTGCTTTCACATAAATGCTCTCGTCTTAGTCAGATTAATGGTCTGAGGCAACCAGTACTGGGAAGCTTCCTGAGTCAACACAGAGCCTGGGCTGTTGCCATGACGGATGTGGGGTGAGCAGAAAACAGTCTTGGGGAATAAGTCTGTGCAGCCACCTTTGGAAACCCCTGGGCCTCACTCAGCTTGGCTCCATGATACCTTCCTTCGCCCAGTATTCGCCTCTCTGCTTCGACTACTTCATTCCATCCTACACTCTAGTCTACTGATGACTTGCCCCACCGTTATTCCTAAGCACAAACAGTTGAACCTGAGTTACCTAAACACGCTTTCTTTTCGGCTGGTATCAAGGCCATCTGCCACATTCTCATCCCACCCACACCCCCATTTACCACCAGCAGCAAGTCCATCCTCCACAACTTTGAAAAACAGATGGATTCAATGTTGCAACTGAAACCCAAAGTTATTTAGTTTAGAATCTACAGGTTGAGGTGTGACAAGCAGACCCAAAGAAGGTTCCCAAAGAATAGCACCACTTATGTATCCTTGGGTTTGTCTAATCCACGCCAACACAAACTGGAAGCCTTCTTCTCCTGCTTCTGTAGTCTCACCTCTGCCACATTCAGTGTCTCAAGGGCTGGACTACCCCAGTCAGAAGCCAGTCTTCATCTGGATTCCCCATTAGCTCTCAAATCTCTGTTCAAGAACCCCTACTCTACCTGACCCCAATCTCATCATATTCCGTGCATATATCATAGTCTCACCAGATAACTGGTGTAATGACGTGTTTATGGGCCTGTCTTCTGAGCTCTTAGAGGGCAGGGCTGCAACTTTTTTTCTCTGTAGCCCTCACCAATCTGTGCTGAATGAACTAAAGATGAAGTCATTCATTCTTCTATGACACTGAGCCCCACGACTCTTCTTATCTAATATAAAGTCTCATTCATATTATTCAGGATTTTTCTACTCTTTAAATGATTATGAACCAACTGATAAACACTTTTCAATCACCTCATAGGCATGTGAAAGCTGGACAATGAAAAAAGAAGAAGAAGAATTGACACATTCAAACCGTGGTGCTGGTGAAGAATACTGAATATATCACGCACTGCCAAAAGAACGAACAAATCAGCCTTAGGAGAAATACAACCAGAATGCTCCTTAGAAGCAAGGATGGTAAGGCTTTAGCTCGCTTACTTTGGATACGTCATCAGGATAGACCAATTGCTAGAAAAGGACATCACGGCTGGAAAAGTAGAGGGTGAGCGAAAAAGAGGGAAACCCACAATGAGATGGACTGACACAACAGACACAATGGACACAATGGACTCAAACATATCAAAGATCATGAAGATGGTGCAGGACTGAACAACGTTTCATTCTGTTATACATACGGGCACCATGAGTCTGAGCGAACCTGACGCAACTAATAACAACAACACATACCTTTCACCTTTGTATGCAGAAAGAGACTGAGGCTAAGCTAAGACAGCCGTTTTCAAGGCGCATTCTGCAAGGACTGAGTGCTGTAGTGCTGCGAGAGCCACAGTGGTCACAGTAAGATGTCTTTAAATCATTCAACAACGAACAATTGCGGAGCACCGACTATTCTCAATGGGTAATGCTAGGCAGACAACACAATGTTTCATTTACAAATGGATTGTGTTACTGAAGTTTTTGAGTAAGGAAGATGTTTGTAACATGAAACACATTTTCACAAACAAGCAAGCAAATAATGATAGCTAAGATTCTCAGGTTAGCAAATAAAGGCTTATTTAAGCCATAATGAAGCTAAAATATACAGTTAATTTACAGGGAGTATAACAGAAAAAGATTTCACAAGACTAGCAATGAAAGAAAAGAGGAAATCAGTATCATAAAGGAATGGCTTCTATTGATTTAGATGGAATAAATAAGCTTAATGGAAAGTGACCTAAACATTTACTGAACCCAGGTATAGGTTACTCCATCAAATTCTCAAAACAAATGCATTAGCTATGTATTATTACTTTAATTTTATTATTAAGGAAGTTTAGGCTCTAAGAAGATACGTAAGCTGTGCCAGACCACATCAGGAAATTGTAGGAGTGCATCACAGCTGTGCTCCTCCCCTGCCCACATGAGACCCCAGTGTGTGCAGACTATGAGACCCCACACTTCCAGGAGTGGAGGTGCTGAGGGGACCACCTGGCCATCATGTCACTCCCACATCCACAGCCTCCGTCTCCTTGACACAAAGATGCTCCCGGAACAACTTACATGACCAAAGAGAGGGCGGTTTTTCTTCCTTTTGGCTCACAGATGAAATGAAAAGAGAACATGCAGAAGAGAAAGCAGCGGGTAGAAAACGGAAGACAGTCTCCTAGTCTCATTAGGTCAGCAGTAGAAGACAGACCGATAGAAGGACAGGAGTTGATAGGGAGTACACAGGTACATGAGAAACCTTACTCAAAGGGCATTTAGGTAATTTGTAAACATTTTAGTACAACAGTTGGAACATAACAAGTATGTGTTTATGTTTTAAAGTCCTAGAAATTATTAATAAAAAGATGAACAACCCAAGTGGAATATGGACAAAGGATATGCAGAGTACCATGTCTGCTTCTGCACAGAGCCCGGGTGTATCATTAGCCTAGGGCTAGTTCGTAGTATCAATTTCATATCTTGTGGACATTCATATGGCTTGGAAGCACTATAAATTTGAACTCTAAGCCCCTTTGAGGGCCCGGCTCTGGACAGACTTTTCCATTTTACCACAAGCTTAGGTTGAGAGCAAGCCTTCCAAGTGCTACTGTGTGTCAGAGAGTAAACTGTTTCCTAATGCATCCTTTCACTCAAGGTGAAAGGGCCTAGTTTTCTGTCCTTTAACCCAATCCTGCCTTTACTGGGACCATGGAGCATTGCCAGAGTGGTCTCTATGCTTCTGGCCCCTGTGGATGCCCCTTACAGACCTGACAGATCAGCTCTGCTCTCAAAGGCATGTTTATCATGACACATTCGCTTTTAGGTGTTTGCTTTCAGAGGACTTGGAAGTTATTATAGCTCCCACACCGCTAGCTCTCATTAAGTGTTTTTTGCATTGTAATAATTCACAACACAGAAATATTAAAAGCGAAATTAATAACCTTTTCCTTTCTTTCTCCTTCTCCCAAATAGAATATGTTAACAATTTGATATATACCCTTCGACACTTCTCCCTTTTCTTATATAAATACATATATGAGTCTCTGGTGGCACAAATGGTTAAGCACTTGACTATGAATGGAAAGGTTGGCAGTTCAAACCCACCCAGACGCATCACAGAAGAAAGGCCTGGTGATCTGCTTCTGAAAGGTCACACACAGCCTTGAAAACTCTATGGAACACGGTTCTATTCTGCACACATAGGGTCGCTGTGAGTCAGAATCGACTCGACAGCAAATGTTTTTTCTTTAATAGTTATATATAGTTAAAAATGTAATTAAATAATAAATATATTACTCTATAACTGATTTTGTTTCCTTAATAGTATATTATATCCTGTAAACACTGCTTTTCCCACTTCAGTATAAAAGGAAGACACTTCATTAACTTGCTGGACAAGTGAGAGGTGAATTTAATAAAGTCTGTGATCCAGCTCGCAGGGCCCTGTGCTTGATGTCCTGTCGCCCTCAGGTCTTCAAGAGACAGGCTGAGTATCACCATGCTTTCCTCTGATGCAACCCCAACTGATACACTAAACCAAAACAACCCACCCCCCGCCCCCACACTGCTGTCGAGTCGAATCTGACTCATAGTGACCCTATAGGACAGAGTAGAACTGCCCCATAGGGTTTCCAAGGAGCAGCTGGTGGACTCAAACTACCGACCTTTTGGTTAGCAGCCCAGCTCTTAACCATTGCGCCACTGACACACTACATTTTATCATTTAAAAAAAAATTGTAATTATGATTAGATTGCACATTTCTCCAGGAGTTTTTCATTGTAAGACCTTCCTCTCACACTAGCTCATTTTACTTCTGTAGACTCTGCCTTATTCAACAAGACATCCATTCCCCAAACAGCATACCCATACCAGATCTGTATCTCTCGTACTTTACTGAGGCCTGCCACACAGAGAGAGCTCAAAAATATTTGTTGAATGTGGGGATAAAATAGTAAAATGGAAAGCTTGTTTGAAAGAAACTATGTCACTGTAACATCTCAGCTACAGAGAGATTTTACCTGATATTTCCTAGTGGTGTCAATAATTCAAGGAGCACTGGTGGTGCAAACGGTTAAGCTCTTGGCTGCTAACTGAAAGGATGGTGGTTCAAACCCACAGGCGGCTCCGAGGGAGAAAAGACCTGGTGATCTTTTAGATTACAGTCTAGCAAGCCCTACGGGGCAGTTCTGTTCTATCACATAGGGTCACCGTGAGTCGAAAATGACTCGATGGCGCCTATCAAGACCAATGCTAATAATCTGCCCAACTAAAAAATACTCATCAGAGAATGACACATTTCAAAAGTAGCCATCTTCCCCAAGAAAAATAACATTTAGTGATTTTTTTTTTTCAGATTATAAAATACCTTGTTAATTATTGAAAACATGGCTGAAAAAACACAAAGAAGGAAAGGAAATTTAGAAAGGTTACTGTGTGGTCCAGCCCAGTTGCTTTAAAATAATAGAGGGTTTACTGCAACATAATTTGAGGCAGCATTCTTTAATAGCTACACAATAAATAAAAATACCACTACCGCTGGCAAGGTTTTCTAAAGCCAGCACATCCACTTTCAGATGTAATTTGTATCTCTGCACCATTAGGGCTCTCGCCAAGACTAGCTTTTAGAAATTCACAGCACTTTCAAAAGAAAAGTGTCTTGCACCTGGCCAGAGATAAAATGCTATGTATCCCGAGAGGAGGACTTCATCTGTTCCCCACCTTCCTACCGCTCCAGAGAACAGCAACACAGAAAGACGAACTTACTAAACCCACTGCCATCAAGGAGATTCCGACTCATAGCGACCTTACAGGACAGAGCAGAACTGCCCCAGAGGATTTCAAGGCTTAATCTTTATGGAAGCAGGCTGCCACATCTTTCTCCTGCAGAGTAGCTGGTGTGCTCGAACTGCCAGTCTTTTGGTTAGCAGTTGAGTGCTTAACCACTGTGCTACCAGGGCTCCTTGAACTTAATCAAAGGCAGCTGTAAAACTCTAAAATAGCCTCAGATAGGACACAGACAGCAATCCACTTCACAGACATAAACTAAAAATACTGGAGCTGACTTTCAGAGACAGGGTGAATTTCCCCGCAATGTTCACTCATTTTGGGGATTCTCAGTTGCCCAAAAAAGGTACTTGACTTTTAACACTCCACAGCTTTGACTACTGTCTCAGACCGATGACTTCCAAATCTTTATTTCTAGCCATCTTATCCCTAGAACTCCAGACTTATGTAACCTATGAGCTGTTTGGACCTATATTTGGATATTTAAAAGACATCTCAACTTTCACAGCCAACAGAGAACTTAAGAAATTATTCCCCAAACTTGCCCTCCCTCATTTTCTCCATCTCAGTAAACTGTTCCACCTCCACACATTGCTCAAGCCCAAAACACAAATGCTAGTCTTGATTTCTTTTGCTCTTCCACACCCCACCCCCACAACTAATCTAGCAACAAGTTCTACTGAGTCTACTTCCAAAATGTATCCCTAACACAACCACATCTCTCCAACTGTGTTACCACCGGACCTTCTCCAAGGTGTCACATTTCTTGCTTGGATTAGACAGTAGCTTCCTAACTGGTCTTCCTACTTCAACCACTGTGCTCTACAACCCATGCATGACAGAGTAGGAGGGTGATCTTTTAAAACCATAAATCAGATCACACCATTCCGAAGCCTAAAACCCTTTCCTAGTACACACAGTATATAAAAGCTTCCTATTAACTAGTGTAATAGGCTTAAAAGGCTCAGTACAATCTGGCCCCACCTCTCTGATTCATCTTGTACCACTGCCAACCCCAGTGGGGTTGTCTCAGGACCTTTGCACTTGCTATGCCCTCTGCCTAGAATGCTCTTACTCTAAGCCTCTGTATACTGGGTTGCTTCTTACTATTGTTGTTGTAAGGTGTCATTGAGCTGGTTCTGACTCATAGTGACCCTATGTACAACAGAACAAAACACTGCCTAGCCCTGTGCCATCCTCACAATTGCTGCTATGTTTGAGCCCACTGTTGCAGCCACTGTGTCAATCCATCTCGTTAAGGGTCTCCCTCTTTTTGAGTCGGAATCGACTCGACAGCAATGGGGCTACTTTACCAAGCATGACGTCCTTCTCTAGGGACTGGTCCCTCCTGATAACATGTCCAAAGCACCTGCTTCTAAGGAGCATTCTGGCTGTACTTCTTCCAAGACAGAATTGTTCAGTCTTCTGGCAGTCCATAGTATATTCAATATTTAGGTATCAGCTTTTAAAATGTCACCTCCTCAGAAAAGCCTTCCTGCTTATGCTAAAACACCCAACCACAATATCCAGCAAAACAAGACATGCATTCACCCTTTGACCCAGAAATCCACTTACAGGAATCCATCCCAAAGAAACAATCGCAAAATATGGAAGATAATGGTTGCACAACATGACTGATATAATTAGTCTCAGTGAATTTTACACATGAAAAATGTTGAATTGGCAAGTGTTGTGTTATCTATATTTTTACAACAATAAAGAAAGAAATATGAAAGAAGACAACCAAACATTACATACCGCCTGATGGAAGTACACAATATTGCTAACGAAACAGTCTTGAAAAATCCACACACCTGAATCTGATCAATCTTTTCTCAATTTAACTACTAACCCACAGGAAATACAGACGGCAGAAACCGTCAGCAAAATCTAAAACATGGGGAGCTTGACCGAATAAATGATTCAGTTTCTTTAAAAAAATAAATTACAAAGGAGAAAATACAGATGGAATAACATTTTTTAAAATTAAGAGACAATCCAATTACAATGTATGGCCCCTATTTGGATCGTGATTCAAAAATACTGTTAAAAAAGAAAGAACTGGGAAAACTTAAAGTCCATGCTCTAATAATGAAGGAATTATTGTGAAAATTATTTATGTGTCAGATGGTACTCTGGATCAGTGTTTAAAAAGAGTACATATCTAAGAGATACATACTGAAATAGTTATGGATGAGTGCTACAATACAGGGGATGTGCTTCAAAACTACCTGGGTCAAGGGCAGAGAAAAATGGGAAAGGCCTGGTGATCTGCTTCTGTAAAGATTATAGTCAATGAAACCCTACGGAGCAGTTCTACTCTAACACATGGGCTCGCCATGAGTCAGAATGAACTATACAGCAATGTGTTTGGTTTTGGTGTATAGTTAAAACCACACTAGTCATGAGTTTATAATTTTGAACCTGGGTGATGGATGGTTGGGGGTCCAAAAGACTATTCTCTCTACTTCTGTATCTGTTTGAAATTTTCCATAATAATTTCTTTTAAAAGCCAACCAATTAAGCACTATAACACTATTTTATTTCTCAGCTTATCAATGTCCTTATGTAGTTTTTTTAAATTCATTTTTTGTCGATTGTCTATCTCCTACTAAAACATAAGTTCTGTAAGAGCAAGAGCTTAGTCTTCTTCTCTGCTGTTTCTCAAATGCCCAGAACAGTGCCCAGGGTCTTAATGTATATTTCTGAAGAAAGAAATGAAATCTCTGGGACCTGCTTTAGAGTTTTAAGCAACTGAAACGCCACTGTGGCGGGCAGAACATCATGGTCAACGTGCACGCCTTAGCCAGCAAGGCTCACCTTCACTTCAATGAAGTCAGGATTCCCAAGGGACACCAGCTCAGCGTAGGCCTGGAGCTCATCCACATTCCACGCTTTCACGAGTGTCAGTCTGTAGACGGTCCGTTGTTGCTGAAACAAAGGAGAAGCCAACTTTGTTTTCATCTTGGTGGAAGTCACATAGTAACCAAACCCCAAACTTTCTCTACCCATAGCTAACCCAGGTAGGGCCGAACACAGCATCAACTTCTCTAAGTTGAAGTGATATTTTGCAGATAGATGAAAAAAATGTAAACAATGCAATAAGATCTTCATAAGCCTTATGAGGGTATATATAGTGACATATTCTTTTTCCCTCACAATATCTAACACTGCGTTTGGCACCTGTCATGGATTGAATTGTGCTCCCCAAAAATATCTGTCAACCTGGCTAGGTCACGATTCCCAGTATTGTATGATTGTCTATCACTTTGTCATCTGATGTTATTTCCCTATGTGTTGTAAATCCTATCACTATGATGTTAATGAGATGGATTAGCAGCAGTTATATTGATGAGATCTACAAGATTAGATAGTGTCTTAAGCCAATCTCTTTTGAGATATAAAAGAGAGAAGCGAGCAGAGAGCTAGGGGGACCTCACACCACCAAGAAAGCAGTGCCAGGAGCAGAGTGCGTCTTTTGGACCTGAGGTTCCTGCACTGAGATGCTCCCAGACCAAGAGAAGACTGATGACAAGGACCTTCCTCCAGAGCCGACAGAGAGAGAAAGTCTTCCTTGGAGCCGGTGCCCTGAATTCGGACTTCTAGCCTAATGGACTGTGAGAGAATAAACTCTTTGTTAAAGCCATCCACTTGTGGTATTTCTGTTATAGTAGCACTAGATAACTAAGACAGCACTCAAAAATTTCTTGACAAACACACCCTGAATTAGATTTAGTAAAGTATAGCAAATTGACCAAATAGCTTTTGGCTGTGGAAAATTAATTAAAGTAACCTTCAGGCTTTCTGGTACTAATCACTCACGTTGTTAATGACAAGAATTTCCAATGACTCTTGTTCTCTTTCCTGCTTTCTCATTATTTAATGATCTCTTGGCATTTCTTGTTGGCAGAAACGCACATTCATGAACTGTCAATGTTGCCATTTGTTTATCATTTAACCAAAAGAGTAACCAGCGTTCTGAAAAGCAAGTAGACCGCAGCCCCCTAAGCCTTAAAGAAGTTCACACCCTTTGCCTTTGCAGGTCTCCGCCAGGATCCCACCCCAAACAAATGATTAGAAATGCAAAGACTTATTTAAAAACCTCAAGACAACATTATTGATGATCATTTGAAAGCTAAAGCAAGACTCCTTCCCCGAGTGGAAGCAGGACCTGTGGCTTCCTCTAACCATGGCAAAGGTGATGGCATATATGGTTACGTGTATATGCTTACGTTACATAAGACTACAGTGCATATCCTCCTGGAGTCTCACTGTCTGTCTCTCTCTCTCTCTTTCTCTCTGGCTTTGAGGAAGCAAGTAGCCACGCTGGGGAACCCCATACGTATCGAGGAATTACAGGCGACTTTTAGGTGCTAAGGGCGGCCTCCAACCAACAACCAGCAAGACAATGAAGCCCTCAGTCCTATAGCCACAAGGACATGATTTCGCAACAACTTGAGAGAGCATGGAAGGAGATCCTTTCTGAATGGAGACCCCAGCTCTGACTGACAGACTGGCTGCAGCCTTGGGAGACTCTGAACAAAGGACCCAGCTAAGCTGTGCCCAGACTTCCTAATCACAGAAATTGTGGGATAGTAAATGTGTGTTGTTTAAACCTACTAAATATTGTTATGCAGCAAGAGATAACACACCAAATTTCCAACAACAGAAAAATGACTAATAAAATTATCATGAAATAGTGTGAAAGTCTAGAAACAAATCCAAATTTCTATAAATACAGGATGAGACAAATAAACTATGGTATAACCACAAAACAGAATACTACACAGCTGAAGAACAGAAGGAGAAAAATCTCTACATATTCCTGTGATGTAATCTCCAGTGTATACTGTTAGGTGAAAAAAGACAAGAAGCAGAAGACTATTTATAGCTGTGTGAGGTTACGGGAAACAAATATATAAAGGCGGAAGGAGAAAAAAGAGTGGAGGGGGACAGGAATGGTAGCTAGAGTGAATGGACCTTGTTTTGTAACTTTAACTTTGGAACTAAGGAAATCTTTTATATAATGAAAAATAATTAATTATAAAGAAAAAATATATCCCTAAAAATTCTAAGCACACAGCAAATATGGATCCAACTGTATATCAAGTTAGTGGCATACTAATACAGAGAAGGAAATGTCTAGTGACTTAAAAACGATTTGACTGTGCATCTCCACGTCCTCACCACCAATTATTATTGTCTTTTTTATTTTGGCCATGCTAGTGGGTGAAGGAGTCCCTGGGTAGCCCAAATGGGTAAATACTGGACTACTAACCAAGAGACTGGAGGTTCAAATCCACCCACAGGTGTCTCAGAAGAACGACCTAGTGATCTCCAGAAAGGTCACAGCCATGAACACCCTAGAAGGGTGGTTGTACTCTGAAACACATGGGGTCGTCATGAATCGGAATCGACTCAACAGCAACTGGTAGCGGGTATGAAGTAATGTCCCTTGTGGTTTTGATTTATATTTCCCGAATGACTAATGATAGGTCCCTGGATGGTGAAAACGGTTAAGTGGTCAACTACTAGCCAAAACACTGGTGGTTCAAACCCACCCAGAGGGACACTGGAAGACAGGCCTGGTGATCTCCTTCCAAAGGGCCACAGTCTTGAAAACCCTGTGGAGCAGTTCTACCCTTCATACATGGGGTCACCATGAGTCAGAATAGACTCGAAACCAACTAACAACAATGATGTTGAGCATCTTTTCATGTGCTTATGGGTCATTTAAATGTCTATTTAAATTCTGTCCATTTTTAAACTGGGTTATTTGTCTTCTTCTTATTAAGTTGTAAGAATTTTTATATATTCTGGATACAATCCCTTATTGGATATATGATCTGCAAATATTTTCTCCCGTTCTGTGAAGTTGTCTTTGGTTTCACATTTTAAATTTTGATGAAGTGAAATTTATCTCTTTTTTTTTTCCCTTTATCATTTTTTCCTTTATAGTTGGAGGCTTCGGTGTCACATCTAATAAGTCACTACCTAACCTAAGGTCAAACAGATTTACTCCTATGTTTTCTTAGAAGCGTTTTACAGTTTTAGCTATTAAATCTAGATTTGTGACCCATTTTGAGTTAATTTTTACTTGTGGTGTGAAGTAGGTAGGGTCCAAATTCATTCTTTTAAAAGTGGATATCCAGTTGTCCCAGTACCATGTGTTGAAAAGACTATCTCTACTGCCCTACAATGAATAGTACTGGTACCTATGTCAAAAATCAGTTGACTATAAAAGGAAGAGTTCATTCCTGACTCTCAATTCTACCCATTGATCTACATGTCTTGTCCTTATGATAGCACCACCCTGTCTTCATTACTTTATAGTAACTTCTGAAATTGAGAAGTGTAAGTCTTCCAACTTTGCTCTTTTCAAGATTACTATGGCTATTCTGGGTCCATGATTTATTTTGTAATTTCTTAAAAAACAAAGGATTTTTAAATTCTGCCCATGGAAAAAGGATATAAACAATGATACCGAATAGCAATAACTGCTCCTAACACCCAGACTGTGATTTCTGAGCACCTTTTTCTACAAAAAGGAATCAGGGGAAATGGCTGATTAAAGTTCTAGGCAGGAAATATACAAGCCGAAACCAGGGTAATTTTGCTAGAAAGCAAGGAAGCTGTCAAAGATTAGCTAGGTTCATGTCCAATGGACGCAGAAGCCAACATGAAGGGAATCCCACTGGAACAACAACAACAAGGTTGATTTGATTTGAATATCAAAAAGAATCATCAATAATGGTGTGTATTTCAAGGCTCGGGGGATATCTAGGTCAACTGGCATAACATAGTTCATAAAGAAAATGTTTTATATCCTACTTTGGTGAGTAGTGTCTGGGGTCTTAAAAGCTTGTATCTAAGATACCTTTATTGGTCCCATCACGTCCGGAGAAAGGAGAATGAAGAAAACCAAAGACAAAGGAAAATATTAGCACAAAGAACCACATGAAACATAGCCTCTACCAGTCTGAGCCCAGAAGAACTAGATGGTGCCTGGCTACCATCACCGATGGCTCTGACAGGGACTACAATAGAGTGTACTGGACAGAGCAGGAGAAAAATGGAGAACAAAATTCAAATTCACAAAAAAAAAAAAAAAAAAGACCAGACTTACTGGTCTGACAGAGACTGAAGGAATACCTGAGACTACGGCCCCCAGACACCCTGCTAACTCAGAACCGAAGCCACTCCCAAAGCCCACTTTTTCAGCCAAAGATTAGACAGGCCTATAAAACAAACAATAACACATGTGAGGAATGTGCTTCTTAGTTTAATCAAATATATGAGACTAAATAAGCAACTCCTGCTCAAAAGCAAGATGAGAAGGCAGGAAGGGACAGGAAAACTGGACAAATGGACACAGGGAACCAGGGTGGAAACAGGGAGAGTGCTGACACATTGCAAGGATTGCAACCAATGTCTCAAAACAAATTTGTATATAAATTTCTGAATGAGAAACTAACTTGCATTGTAGACTTTCACCTAAAGCACAATAAAATTGTTTAAAAAAAAAAAAAGAATGGGGCAGTATTTCAGGGTCACTAAGTAATTGATGAGGGAAAAACTCATTTTAAGGACAATCTCAACTAATTAATGCAGAAGGAATGAAAAAAGAAAAAATTTCAGATCACTAGTTATAGCCCATCAGAAAATAGTGGATCAAAACAACACCTTCCAAATGAGGTTAATGCCATTAAGCGAAAGGTCAATGAGGAACCTTAGACTGAACGGACCAGGCTGACAATACCTGTACCCGCTGACCAACCGCATTACTTAAAGTAGGCCAACTAGACCAGCAGTTCCCAAACTTCTCTGTACACTAGAATCAACTAGAAAACTTCAAAGAGTACCTAAAGCTGCGCCCCACTCCTAGAGACTGTGATTTAATTGGGCTGGCATGTAGCCTGGACTTTTTAAAGATCCCCAGGTGATTCCAATGTGCAGACAAGTTGAGGAACCACTGAATCATTATGTGATTCCTGATGTCATGCAGCAGCAAGTACAAACCATGAAGCTTTCTTTGGAAACCCTATGGGGCAGTTCTACTCTGTCCTATAGGGTCACTATGAGTCACAAATGACTCGATAGCAATGAGTTTTTAATAAACATATCAACTATATATAATGTGGATTTTGTATAAATCTTGAACCAATTGTAAAAAAAAATTGCTTTTAGGCAATCAGAAAAATTTGAGCACAGACTAGGTATTAGATGGTACTAAGGAATTACTGTTAGTTTTGTTAGGTATGATAACAATACTATGATTACCTAAAAAACAAGAACCTTATCCATTAGCAAGACTTACTATTTACTGGTGAAATGATATGTTAGAGATGTTGCTTTAAAACTTCTCAAATTTTCATGTGCATGTGAATCACATACAGATCTTGTTAAAATGCAGATTCTGATTCAGGACTGGAGAGTTGTCTGAAATTCTGCATTTCGAACAAGTGTCCAAGTGATACGCTGCTGAACAGCAAACCATGCTTTGAGTAGCAAAGCTCAAAATACTTGGAAGAAAAACAAAAGCTCGGAAAGAGATGGACAAAATAATACTATTACCTCCACTTCTGTCTATGATTGAAATTTCCCATAATTAAAAAAAAAGAGAAATACTTCTCAGTGAAGAAAAGATACGTAAGAGATCTTCAACAAAGATGAAGAAAGAAGTGTATTAGGCACCAGCAAATAGTATTTTCCAAGATGATTTACCTATATGTACTCAAAAGTTCCTTTAGAAATGAAGTACAGAATGCAAGAAAATACAGCAGTCTTCCAGGTTCACTTTACATAGCTAGAGGTCTCCAGATGCCAAAACCTAACACAAATGTCAGAAAAGAAAACCGCACACCAAATCTCACTTCCATATGCAAAAACCTTTCAGAAATCTTAGCAAATAAAATTCAGTACTATGTTAAAAATTTTAAGAATGCAAAGATGATTCAATATTAGGCTACATTTTAATACAATTTATCACATTAGTAGGTCAATACAGAAAAACCATGTGACTATCTTGGTAGACATCCAAAGGCATTCGATATGTCTTAAACACCATCCCTGATTTTTAAAACAAAACAGTAAACGAATCAAAAACCATTCGGTAACCTGTTGGTAATTGCTATGGCATATATAATTTTGAAACAGCAGCAAAAACAACCAAAAAATATATATATGGGGGGGTATATATATGTATGTAGGCACATAAGTATATTGGTAAATATATACATGTATGTGTGTGTGTGTATAGGTGTATGCATATGTATATGCATCTATGTGACTGTATGCACATATATTCATATATATATAATAAAATACACAGGGAGCATAGTTACAAATACTTCTTAGACATAACCAAACATCTTGCAGGATTGGATGTCTGGGTTAGAAGCATTAGGACCATAGTCTTGTGGGACATCTCAGTCAACCCGCATAGTATAGTTCATAAAGTTATGTTCTACATCCTACTTTGGTAAGTAGTGTCTGGGGTCTTAAAAGCTTTCAAGCAGCCATTTAAGATACAACTACTGGTCTCTACTCGTCTGGAGAAAAAAAAGAAAGAAGGAAACTAAAGACTCAAAGAAGAAACTAGTCTACAGGACAAATAGTCTACATGAACCATGGCCTCATCTACCCCAAGACCAGAAGGACTAGATGGTGCCCGCCTACTACGACCGACCATTCTAATCAGGGCCACAATAGATGGACCCTGATAGAATAGGAGAAAAATATGGAAAAGAACTTCAGATTCCTAAGAAAAAAACAGACCTACCGGACTAGCTGAGACAAGAGGACTGATAACCTGAGACTACAGCCCTGAGATACTCTTCAAACCATGAACTGAAACTAACTTCTGAGGTCACCTTGCAGCTAAATAACAAACTGGCTCACAAAATAATGAGTATCACCCGTAAGTACTGTGCTCCTTTAAAAAACAGCTACATGAGACCAAACGGTCAACAACCACATTAAAACAAAGATGAGAATGTGAGGGGGCAGGGAAACTAGATTAATGGAAAAGGAACAACCAAAACGGAAATAATGAGAATGTTCAGGCATTGTGAAGAATGTAACCAAAATCACTGAACAATCTTTTGTGTACAAATTGTTGAATGAGAACCTAAACTGCTGTGTAAACCTTCACCAAAACACAATAAAATATTATTAAAAACATTTGGTAAACTCAAAAATTAATAAAATACATCCTTAGCATAAAGAAAAACACACTCCCCAGTCAATGTCTTTCTTAATGGTAAAAAAAGAGGCATTCTCACTTATGTTGTCAGACTGACAGAAGGATGTCCACTCTTTTTTAACACTTTCTTACAAGTTATAATCAGTACAATAAAGAACAATAAATAATTATTGGAAAGTATACAAAATTAATTAATTACAAATGATATAACTGGCTTCTTGGAAACTTAAGAGAATCAACTAAAAATTCAGATGAAGGAAAAGTGGCCAGTTACCAAATAAAAATGCAAAAATCAACAGCTTTCCTAGCATAGAATAGTGAGTTAAATGTGGAGTCTGGGGCCAGAATGAATCCCAGACCACACACTAGGTACCTTTACCTCTCTGTTCTCAGGTTCTACCTGTGCAAAATAGGGATAACAATAAGACCCATTCAGAAGGTTGTACTAAGGATTAAAAGTGGTAATCCACATAGTGCTCAGAACCGTACCTGGCAGTAATAAGCTTTACCAAGTACTAGCTATTATATGCCAGCAACGCTAAATTACAAATCACAAGGCAAAGAAAATTCTATTTACAATTATAAACTACATCTATAAAATACCTAGATTTTGATTTATGAAATCACATGAAGATGATGAATAAAATAAAACTTATTTGAGAGACCTAAAAAAAACGTGACTACATAGAGAGCCATGACAGATCTATAAACACAAAGTAACTCCAATGGGATGCTAAAATGCCTTTGAACAAATAAATGATACAAACAATAAAAACAACAGCAGGAGTTAGCAATTGGTCAGTGCTTACTAAGTACCAGCTGTTGTTGTAAGTGCTTTAAATCTTAGCAAAGATTCTAATATTTGGAATATGTTGGAATTTACAACAAATCTGACAAAATAGATATGATTATTACCTTCACTTTACAGAAATGAAAGCAAGGCCTAAAACTGTTTAGGAAATTACCCAAAGTTATAGGTAGAGCTGGAAAGCAGCAAAGCCAGGCTCTGAACCCAAGGAGTATGGATCTCTCACTTTGCTACATCTTTATAAATTGTTAAATAAAACACTCAAAGAGAAAGGTACACAAAACATGAACGTATAGCTCAGTTGGTTATCACAAAGCAAATACCCAGCACTCTCTCCCTTCAGCCTAAACACATCTAATATCCTGACTTCACTATTACGGTTTAGATTTTTGCTGGTTTTTGAATTTTATATAAATGGAATCATATATTCTTGTGTGTCTGCCTTCTACCATTCAACACTGTACTTACAAAATTCATGTTACTGCACGTTGGTTAGTTGGTTTTCTTTGCTGTCTGGTATTCCATGCAAGAATTTTCCATGCAGGAATTTTCCATGAATGCTTTGTTTCCTTTTTTAACTGTTTGCTACTAGCATACAAAAATAAAATTGATTTTTGTAACTCACCTTGTAGCCAGTGACCTCGTAATTTTTATTTATTAATTCTAATAATTAGATTTATACAAATTTTTGACATACAATTTATTCATCCATTCCCTACTGGTAGACATTTGGATTATTTCCAGTTCTTAGCTATTATAAAACACAGTTATCTTTTTTAACGTAAGAGTTTAGTTTTACCTGCTTTAGAAAATTATATATAAATGCTAGTATGACATATATTCTTTTATGTCTGGTTTCTTTCATTGTATTTGATATCTGTGAAATTCATCCATGCTGTTGTCGTTGCTGTTCAATACTTCATTTTATGGATATACTACTAGTGAAGAATCTTTGCTTTTTTTTTTTCCCCCTCTACTCTGGCTTTCTTACAAAATAATGCTGCTCTGAGTGTTACTGTACTTGTCTCTTGATGCACAAGTGCATACTTTTCTAAGAGTGGAAATGCTGGGTCATAGGATATGTATATACTCAATTTTAGGAGATAATGCCAAACTATCTTCCCAAGTGGTTGTACCACACTTCCATCCACAGTGTATCAGAGTTCTAGTTGTTTCACATCTTCAACAACACTTGGAATTGCTAACCTTTCTAATTTTACCACTCTTGCATTGTTTTACTTTGCATTTGCCTTTTTTCTTTTCTGAAACAGACATTTTGTCTTCCTGAAAACATACTATTTCTCTCTCATTCTGCAAGAATATTTTCAGTGGGAACTGAATTCTACATTGGCAGCTATTTCTTTCAGGCCTTTGAAGCTATTATACCATGGTTTTCTGCCTTCCATCATTTCTGTTGTGAAATCAACTTCCAGTCTTATTGCTGCTCTTTTGAAAGCAATCTGTCTTTTTTTCCTCTGTCTTCTTTTAAGAATTCCTCTTGATGTCTTGTACTGGCTTTGGAAAATTCTCATCCATTATTACTTCAAATGTTCCTTATGCTACATTCTTACCCGTCTCTCCTCCTGTGACTCCAACTGTACATATGTCAGACCTTTTAACCATACCTTCAATGCCTCTTAGCCCCTCTTCTGTATTTTCTATTCATTTTTCTTCTGTTTCATTTTAGATATTTTCTTCTGGCCTATCTTCTAGTTTACCAATTCTCTTTTCAAAGGTGTCTAATCTTCCCAAACATAGAATTCTTTATTTTTATTATTGTCCTTTCAGATGTATAATGGTTTTTCTTTATAACTTCCAGTTTTCTGCCAAAATACGTTTGTTGTAAGAAAGAATTTGGCAGTATCTAAATTTTACACATGCATTGACATTTGACCCAGAAATCCCACTTCCAGGAATTTTCCTTGAAGTTATGCCACTAATGATACAAAAATATACACATACAAGGTTATTCATTGCAGTGTTATTCATAACAGCAAAATATTGGGAGCAACCTAAATGACCTTTACGATACTGGTTGAATACACTATGGTACATAAATACAGTAGAGTACTAAGCAGCTGTAAAATAAGAAAAAGCAAGATCTCTGTAAACCAATAAGAATATATCCTGAAAAATCACCTTGTAGGTAAAAAGAACAAAGAACAGAATATATATAATATCCTACCTTTTTTATTCTTTCTTACATACCTATTTACTTAGTTTTGCAAAAATAAACCCAAAATGTATAAACTAGAAACAAATGAGACTGATTACCTACAGGGAGTTAAGCATAGAGAGGAATGGATAGAGAGGGAGTAGCACACTTGTCTGAGTATTCCTTTATAAAGTCTTGCTTTTGGAAGTAAGTTAATAATTCAAAATATATTTTTTATGAAAAAATAAAATTAAGCCAAAAATATGGAGTAAAAATACCTAAAATGTAATTCAATCAGAAAAAAATAAATAAATAACACTAAAGTGAAAAACAACAACCCAAATAATTTTTAAACATAATACTTTATATTTGGTGAATCCTAGGTATTTTATCTTATTCAATGAGTTATAATCCATTACTATCATTATTTATTTTTATGCTCAAATTGTCCCAGAGTTGGCCAATGGGGTCCCCTTCAGGCTGGCACATGTATCGTTCTGATGTGTTCCCATCAGTTTTTGAGCATTCCCCTGTTTTCTGATTGTAACAAGCTGTTCAGGCTCAGCTTGTAATTTCCCAGCCCTGGAATCAGCCATTTCTCCAAGAAAATTTGGTTACTCTTTTTGGATTGGTATTTAGAAACTAAGTTCTGGGCTCCAGATATGCTCATTGCTGCTGGCATGTCATTGCTTCGACATCCTCTCAGTAGACAGAGCTCAGAAAAAAATGTACAAACACCCACCAATATGATCTCACATATACTTTTATCTATATATATTTCCATATATCTACATATACTAAAAACTATGTACTAGATAATAGTCAAGAGACATCAGTATGAACTCATGTTTAGTCAAATACACATATATAGATACATCCACAAATAATTATATATGTTTATATGGAGCCCTGGTGGCGCAGTTGTTAAAGCAACTGACTGCTAACCAAAAGGTTGGCAGTTTGAAACCACCAGTGGCTCCTTGGGAGAAAGATGTGGCAGTCTGCTTCTGTAAAGATTTATAGCCTTGGAAACCCTACGGGTTGCTATGAGTCGGATATGGCTTAATATACTACACATATTTCCTAATTCTGTTCACTAAGAGGGCCTAGAAGCAGTGATACCCAGTAGCAAAAAGCACACCCTGTACCCAGATCATACCCATACTCTTAACCTTAACTGTGCTATCTTAAAAAGAAATAATACTGTAGTGGACTTCACTATTAGTCATTAAAACTTACTCTAAACCTGCAATAAAGAAGACTGCGATAACTATAAATGGAATGAAAACGCCCAGAAATAAAACAGTGAGTGTGTGTGTGAGAGACAGAGAAAGAGAGAAAGAAACTTAGCATGTGACAAAGGCATTCAAAGGAATTGAGGGAAAGGATGGATTATTCAATAAATGATTCAGAGATAACTACTTAGTAAAGCATAATTTAGAATCCTATCTCAAGACATGTGCCAAAATAAATCCCCAATGGCTTAAAGATTTGAAGATAATAAGTAACAAAGAAAATGCAACTTCAAATACAATAGCATAAAGAACATCAAGTACTTAGGAAATGTCTAATGAAAGTAATGCATGACCACATAAAACTATAAAACACTGAGAGAAATTAAAGACCTAAATTAATGGAGAAATATACTGTGTTTATGGATTAGAAAACATAATGTAAAGATGCCAATTCTGTCCATATTGATTCTACAGATTCAATGCAATCCCGATAAAACTCCAAGCAGATCTTTCTTTCTGGTTAAAAATCTATATCCTGTTTTTCTAATATTTATGTGGAAATCTAAAGGGGAATCATGAGCTGATCTTCTCAAAGACACGAACGAAGACAGAAATTGTGGGGATGAGAATCCCTCTCTAGTACAGTGCAGGGAGAGAAAAAAAGGGGATTTCCTGAAAGGTACGCATAGATTCACAATTTCATTTTTCCAATTTGAATTCAATGTTCTTGGGTAAAGTGTGTTTTCCCTGGGAAAGAAGACATTTTCGCAAATGTAAAAATTTTAAGGTGTCTGTTTAGTTCTAAAAGGAGCCCTGGTTGTGCACCAGTTAAGTGCTCGGCTGCTAACCGAAAGGTTCGTGGTTAGAAACCAACCAGCGGCTACAAGGGAAAAAGACCTGGCGATCAGTTCCTATAAGGATTACAGCCTAGGAAATCCTATGGGGCAGTTCTACTTTGTTACATGGGGTTGGGATGAGCCGAAAACCAATTCGACAACACCTAACAACAACAAAGGTTTATAAATATGGATTGCCAAAAGATTATGCTTAGAAGATACTGAAGCTGTTCAACTGGGAAGCTAGTTTTCATCACGTAAACTTGGGAGGATTTTATCTCTCTCTCTCTTTCTCTCTCTCTCTCTCTCTCTCACACACACACACACACACACACGACCACAGTTTTGAAGTTAATCATAAAATGCAGGTAACAGAGGGCTAATTTCCCTTGTGAATGTGAATCTTTCCTTTGATATATTTGGATTAATAATAAATGATTACATCCAACAAAATTCATAGTGGTTTGTTAAGTTACCTTGTTATCTAGAGCATACTCATGTTCAGATTCCCAAGGACAGAGAGAAGCACTATGGGGTCATTGGAAAAGGACTGCTTTAGATTTGCTTAGATTTTATTTTAAATTACCCATTTCATATTTTGGGATTCACTGTGCCTGTGGGGAGCTTGCTCAATGGAATGGTTTCAGAGACTTTATTTAAAGTCCGTTTATGATGAGTTAACATTCCCACAGTCTACAGAAAATGCCATGAAGAAAAGGGTGCTAGACTCCAGTTAGATTGGATTAAAACAAGAACTGGCTGGGGTTGTTCCTTGAAAAGTCAGAGCCGGAATTTCCTTTCTAAACACTTTAGTATTGCTATTCTATCCTCCTTTCTGTTAAAAAGGAAAAAGTAATTAGGAATACAAACCAAACTATATTAATTTAATTCTAAGTAAATCAACTTTTTTTATTTTATTTTGGGATTTATCTCCTTAGTAATTTTAATATGCATGGGACCAAGTTTTGTTATTACTGGGGGATTTTAATGTTCTTATCCAGTGGGGACAGGGGTGGTACAATACTATGGAATACAAAAATGGGGATGCAGGTATTTAATCCATGCCAACAGTTTACCACTTGCCTTTCAGGCCACAAGGTGATGTATAAAAAATGCTGACAAGTTGGCATCTTATAATTAATTATAATTTCATGAGTCTGTTGCTTCTGTTTCATTTGAAAGAGTCGGGTTTTTCCCTGGCAGTGGGCAGAATCACTTGCCATAACAGACAGGGGAGGGGCGACATCTGCAAGTCAGAGCACACTGAAGGGAACGCTGGGCTGTGTAGCCACAGACATGGCCTTTCAGCTTTGAAATTCCCGCCAGGCCTGGGTGACAGAACTTCCGTTTCAGTTTTAACTTATGAAGTTTGTTTCTGAGAGGAAAGCAACACATGACTGAAAACACATGGAATGAACAGTGAGGTCAAAAGTCCAAAGGTAAATGCTAAATGCTATGGAAGGGAACTGAGGGGGAGATGGAACAAACGTTCTATACAAATGGCCTGTGTAGTAGGAAGGATGGGAGAAAGGAGAGAAAAACGTAAGACAAGAAGACTATTCAGCAAGTAGCAATTCAGTGAGTGGGCTCCGGAGTCAGCTGTGTGAGTCTCAGTGAGTTACTTACGCTCCCTGTGCCTCTGTCAACTAGGGAGAGCAGCAGACTCGACACCTTATAGTACTGTTGTAAAATTAAATGAGTTAAAACAAATACAGGACTTAGAATGGGGCCTGGCACATAGTCAGGTACCATCATCACCACCACCATCAGCCACACCACCAATCCATCCATCACATAGTCACTGGGTCCCACTATACGCCAGGTGTGATTCTGAGCACCTGGGATACAGCAATGAACAAAGCAGAGGCAGTGCCTACGCTTATGAAATTTATTCTATTTAATGAATAAACAAAGCCAGAGTCAGAAAAGAAATGAGCAAGAATAGTCTCCCAAAAAGAGAGGAGCCAGACCCGATACCACCAGAGGTAGGGCTCCACCACTGCTGCCTTGCATGCAGTCTCCTCTATCTATAAAAACCAAATTGAATATCGACCAAATCGCAACCTTGTCAAAATATTAAATCTGAATTCCTATTTAAAAAAAACCTTAAATTAAAACAACGTCGCAATGTTCCCACTGTTTCTAAAATCAAAGGAATATTTAACACCACTACTAGAAATTGGACAATCTGACAATTACTCTTTAGAAACTATAATTATTCTTTAAATGACCTTACTGACTAAGTTTTATACTGCTTATAGGGAACAAAATAAAATACGCCAATGTGATAGGACAATAAAGTAAAAAGTGAGAAAATAAATTCAACGTTATAACTCATGATGCAGCCAAATGAATGAAGCACTCTTTATAGTCAAACAGGGGCAGGAAAACTGTCACAAAATTACTCACTAAATTAAATAAGTAACCAAGCAATTTAAACCTTCGTAACAGCTGAAAACGCAGCTCAGGGAAAGAAGGCAAGGACAAGGCTGTAAGACTCAAGTGAAGAAATCTGATCCAACAGGGAAAAAACAATTCATAAAAGGTAAAAAAATTCATAAAAAGCACCATTAACAGTGCTGACTTCTGAGGAATGGGAGTAAGAGTGAAGTGGGGTAACAAATACATTACTCATTTAATTTAAAAAAGAGGCATTTTTTTATAATTTTAAATCAACACAAAATAACAAAAAATAAGACAAAATTCAGTGCTGTTTCTATACACCCGCAATGAACAATCTGAAAAGGAAATTAAGGAAACAATTTCACTCATAATAGCATCGAAAAGAATAAAATACCTAGGAATAACTTTAACCAAGGAGGGAAAGACTTGTACAATGAAAACTATAAAAAACTGCTGAAGGAAATTAAAGACCTAAATAATGGAAAGATACACTGTGCTCATGGATTGAAAGATTTACCACTGTTAAGATGGCTAAACTATCCAAAGCAATCTACAGTATCAGTGCAATTCCTATCAAAATATCAAAGGCCATTTTTGCAGAAATGATAAAGCCAATCCTTAAATTCATTATGAAATTGCAAGCGGCCCTGAACAGTTAAATAACCCTGAAAAGGAACAAAGTTGTAGGACTCACACTTCCCAAATTCAAAACTTACTACAAAGCTACAGAAATCAAAATACTGTGATACATAAAGATAGACATATAAATAAATAGAATAGAATTGAGAGTCGAGAAATAAAACCTATACATTTAATAGTCAGCTGATTTCAACAATTCAATGGGTAAAGAATAGTCTCTTCAATAAATGATGCTGGGACAACTAGATAGCTACATGTAAAGGAATGAAGTTGGATCCCTACCTCATGCCATATACAAAAATTAACTCAAAATGGATCAACCATCTAAATGCAAGAGCTAAAATTATAAAACTCTTAGAATAAAATACAGGTGTAAATCTTCATGACCCTGGCCCACAGCCTGCATTGTCCCCTGCCTGTTCTTTTATGGACTTTGTGCTAAGAACAGTTTTTACAGCTGAATAATTATAATCGATAGAAAACACTAACTTTGAAGCCCAATTAAGCAAAGTATTACCCCCCAAATAGATTTCCATTCTTCTTTTTAGTAGCCCTGTATTATAAAAAATTGTATTCAATTTTTACTATTATATTTTGAATTGTGTAAGTACAAATTTGTGAAAATGTACTTTCTCTCTTGCTATGTAAATATCTAAATAATATCCTTAATTTTAGCCTTTTGGTCTGCAAAGCCTAAAATATTTGCCAACCCCTGATGTAAAGATGTAATCTCTCCCCAAACTGGATAGTCAGTGCAATCTCAACCTAAAACCTAGTTGTTGTTTTTTTAATTAACAAGCTGATTCTAAAACATACATGGGAATGCAAAGGACCTAGAATAGTCAAGTCAATTTTAAGGAAGAACAATGTTAAAGGACTAGTAGATATCGGAACTTAATAAAGCTACAGTAATTAAGACAGTGTGGAATTTGTATAAGTAGAGCAGTGGAACAAAAGAGAGTGTCTAAAAGCATACCCAAACATGTATGGATATCTGATTTATGACAAAGTTGGCACTGTAGAACAAGGAGGGAAAGCATGTTTATTTATTCATTTTTAAGAAACAGTGCTGGGTCAAATAGATATCCACAAGAGGGGTGGGGGACCCTGACTTTAAAACATTAAAAAAAAAAAATCAGACCTAAGTGGATTCTAGATTTAAAAGGGAATGAAAAAACAACCAAATGTCAGGAAATTACATAAGAGAATCTCTTTGTGACTGGGACAAAATGCACTCAACAAAAGGATGACTGATCGATTGGACTACATTAAAATTAGCAATTTCTGTTAATCAAGGCATGAGAGCACAGAGAGACAAAACACAGAGTAGAAAAAGAAATTACTCAGACCGAGACACTATATAGAACTCCTACAAACCAGCAAGAAAAAGACAATGTAGAAGAAAAACTGACAGGAAACCTGAATAGGCATTTCCTAAGAGGAAATCCAAATAACCAACTAAAATATAAAAAGCTACTCAACATCATTAGTTATCAGGGAAATGCAAATTAAAGCCACAAGGAAATATTCTTTCAGAACCACCACAAAGACTGGCAAAATCAGGCGGTGGGGAGGATGCAAAACAACTGGGAGTGTTAAATTCACACAGCCCTTTAGAATGGTATGGCATTACCTACTAAAGCCGCTGGGACGCACACCAAATAATTTGGCAATTCCACTCCTAGACAGACAGACTAAATGTGTGCATATGTGCATCAGTGACATGTACAGGAATATTCTAGTAGGATTACTCATAGTAGTCAAAAACTGGAAGCAACAGTAGAACGGATAAGTTGTGCCATAGTCATATAGTGGAACATAACATAGCAATGAAAATGAGTAACTATAGCTACACACAACATCATCGATGAATCTCACAAACATGTAAAGAAAAAAAAAATACACAGAAGAATACATACTACATGATTTCATTTCCGTAATGTTCAAAAACAAGCAAAACTACTTTATGGTGTTAGAAGTCAAAATAGAGATTAGCTTTAAGGAAGAAACGGCCTAATGGACAGGAGAGGACAGGAGCAGGGCCATGAAGGGGATTTTGAAGGTGCTGTTAATACATTTTTTTTGAGCTTGCTGCTGAATACACAAGTTTATTCATTTTATAATAATATACATAGTTGTTCATTTAAAACCTGTGCACTTTTCTGTATGTATGATAAGCTCCAATAATAGAGCCTATTAAAAATAAAAAGCAAAGATGTCACTCTGATGACTAAGGCATGCTTGACCCAAGCCATAGTTCTTTCAATCGCATCATATGCAAGCTGAACAAAGAAAGGAAGATGGAAGAACTGATGCATTCAAACCGTGATGTTGGTGAAGAATATTGAATATACCATGGACTGCCAGAAAAATAAACAAATCAGCCTTAAGAAATACAACCGATTATGAGAGTAGGACTTCTGGGCAACACGGTGCTATAGGCAGAAGCACCACACCGTCCCTCCACAGCAAAGATCCGAAAAACTAAGCCAAACAGAGAAAATGGCAATCCTGAATCCCTAATCATCAAATGAAGAGATAAAGAACTCCACTGAGCACCGAATGGAATAAGAAACTGACAGAGAACAGAGAGCGAGGAGAGATACATGCAGAGGTCCCCCATCAGCTACCGCAGCACGGATCCGCCATCTTGGACTGCTATCAGAGATCAGCGAACAGGGGGTACGAGAAAGCAGCTTCATGAGCTTCCAGCAGGAGACAGAACAACTGGTAACCAGCGATATATGCTTTCCCACCCCCCACCCTTCTTCACCCCCACTTGGCCTCCTCTGCTTCCTGCAGCCAGTCTCTTGGCTGGGAGGCACTACCTTCACTCTGGTGTCGCTTGGATTCCACCTGCCCACACTGGCCAGCTCCCTGAGTGCCGTTTGTTCGCTGCTGGTGTTGCTTTTTTCTGCTTCCTTAGATTTCTGCCTTACCTCTCACCACCTCCCCCTCCTTTCTCTCAAATACCTGGCTCCATGCGCCATCTTTGCTTCTTCCTGAAAGGCTGTGAAACACCGCTCGAATGTGAAACTGCTTCCCAGCTCATGCTGCCACACTGGTGGGATCCTGGAGATTTTTTTAGTTGTTTGTTTTGAATTGTTTGTTTGTTTTCTACTTCTTTTCTGGAACTTGGAGCCCGTTCTAGCCAGGCAGTATTGCAGAGCTTGGGACCTACCCCCTCAGTTTGCACAGATGCGCAGACGGATCCCCAAGGGCATCTCTTTTCTCCTGTTGGGCTTTTTTGTTTTCCTGTTTTTCTTTGGGGGGAGGGTTTCTTGTACTTTTTATTTTATTTTTATTTGATTTGTTTTCTTTTCCCTTTTTGTCTTTCTTCATTACTTGGTTTCTCGCCTCTCTATACTTTCCTTCTCTTCCTGTCCCCTGAATACCTGGTGCTGAGTGACACCTCTACCCCTTCTAGCCAGGCTGTACTTCATGCCCTGGAAGCAACTTCCCCAGACCTTGCAGCCGCACCAGAGCGATCCCTGGGAGCTTTGCTTTTCTTCTTTCTTTCTAATTTTTATTTATTCATTTGTTTCTTGTCTTGTCTTTTTTTTTCTTCTCCTTTTTGTTTTCCTCCATCTCATAGTCTCTCATCTCTCCACTCTAATGGCAAGCTTCCCTAGCACTCTTTTTTGTTTGTCTGTATGTTTTTGGCTCCCGTTCCTCTCTCCTCTCTACCATACCAATCTTAGCGCCACATATCACAGTCTACCCCCTCCATCCTGCTTACCTGCACTGTGCGCTGAACATCACACCACCAAGCAGCCCAGGCACGGTCCACCAGAACCTGCCCTGCACTGTTTACTGGCCTGCCCTGGTGCCCATAGTCAGTGCCACAAACAACCCGTCCCAGCAACTCGTCTTTAGCTAGACCTGCCCTGCTGTACCATATCTCAGCAACTGACCCTGCCAATTGGAGAAGGAGGTGAAAAGTATCATGCCCAAAGACATGCAATCAACAAAGAACACAGAGCCCGCCTGCTCAGACATAGTCAAATAAAACAAAAAAACAGGACAAAACAAATCGACAATCAGTAAATGAGGAAAATAACTACTGAATGCCCCAGAGACAGCAGACAACATCAAAACATCTACGAAAACCGGACTGGATGGTTACAGTAGGCGTCCAAAATAAAATACAAGATGACATTCCAGTAGAAGAAAAGGCACTAGAACTACCTGATACATAACTCAAATCTCTAATATTCAGAGCTATCCAAAAGTTGACGCAAAAAGCAGACAAAAATAAGGAAAAAAATAGAAAAATTCATGGAAAAGGCAAATTCATGGAAAATATAGACAAACAAACGAAAGAATTCAGGAAAATAATGCAGAAACAAAATGCCAAAATAAATTCACAACTAGAAATCATACACAAACAACAGTTAGAAACCCAAACGATGAACAACAAGATTTCAGAAATGGACAGTGTCACAAAAGGGCTGACGAGCGCATTTGAAACGGTGGAAGACAGGATCAGTGAAACTGAAGACAAACACTTGGATACAACTCTGAGGAAAAATCAGGAAAAAGAATGAAGAAAAATGAAGAGACCCTCAGAATTACGTGGGATGCAATCAAAAGCAAAAATTTTCGAGTGATCAGAGTTCCAGAACAGGGGGAGAAAACAGAAAACACAGAGAGGATCACTGAAGAACTGCTGATAGAAAACTTCCTTAATATGATGAAAGATGAAAAGCTGACCATCCAAGAAGCTCAACGAACCCCATATAGGACAGACCCCAAAAGAAAATCACCAAGACATATCATAATCACATTCGACAAACAAAGAATCCTGAGAGCAGCCCGAGAAAAACAAAAAGTCACATACAAAGGAGAAACAATGCAACTGAGCTCAGGTTATTTGGCAGAAACCATGCAGGCAAGAAGGCAATGGGATGCCATACATAAAACCTTCAAAGAAAAAGATTGCCAGCCAAGAATAATATATCCTGCAAAACTTTTGCGCAAATATGATGGCGAAATTAGTTCATTTCCAGATAAACAAAAATTAAGGGACTATGTAAAAACCAAAGCACACTTAGAAGAATTATTAAAGGGAGTCGTTCAATCTGAGAACAAACAACATCAGCTCACAGGCTGAATCTAGTACGCAAGATCATACCAGCCAGATATTAATCTAGGAAATGAACTCTCAAGGACTATCCAAAACCAAAAGAAATGCAACAGGGAATCAGAGCAATTAATCTGTAAATGACAACAATATCAGAACAATAAGAGGGAATAAACAGTATAGGTATAGAACCTTCTAATGGAGAAGAAGGCAAGGTGATACCAAGCAATAATAAGCTGCTTCAAACATAGAAACATAAGGGTAAATTTCACAGTAACCACAAAGAAAGTTAACAAATCTACTAATCAAAATAAAGAGGAAAAACATAAAGTCTCAGTACAAACTAAACCTACAAAACAAAAGAAATGAAAAAAAATCCACAAACAAAAGGAATTCAGCACAGGAGGGTAAGAAGAAGAAAGAAAAAGTTAGCATCACACAAAAAAGCACAACAAAATGACAGCAATAAACTCACACCTATCAACAATTACACTGAATATAAATGGCCTAAATGCACCCATAAAGAGACAGAGAGTGACAGAATGGATAAAAGA